>NC_079158.1:102592954-102837954 GCF_947563725.1 Argiope bruennichi
TTTTTTATAAACCATTATAGAAGTTGTGGAAACTTTTTACTTACTGAGTTAATTACTTTAATAATTACGCCAGGTTTTCGTCTACGGCAATTTAGCCAAGAAAGGTTATGCTTCCTCCCCCCCCCCTTTCCCTTCAAAAAACAAAAGGTTTTTTTTTTTTCTTTTAGTTTCATATGATGCTAATGATAGCTACAACGTCATTATTTATGTTAAAAATAGCTTCATTATTTAATGTTATAATTAACCAAAAATATAATTTAATACATTAACTTTGTAAACATTTTATTTGTATTTTCAAACAAGGTTGAGCAGACTTTGTCTTATTTAAAATGACAATATAAAGGCATATGAAATGAAATAATAACAATAAACTATGCTTTCTAAAAACAAAGGAGAAAAATTCTGATGCATTTATCTGTTAGTAAAATTAGAATCAATCTTAATAAAATAAAATATTTAATAAAAAATTGATCAAAATTGCGTAATTGTTTTTAATGGCATTGCTTCAGACATCAAGATGAGGAAATTTTTAACAAGAAATTCTCGATATTAAAGCATATTGACAGTTACTTAAACTAAAGTGGTAAGCATTTTAACTGGCTTCAGTAGAAACTAATTTAAATTATTTTTTGCTTGGACGATCATCATTTATGTATGATACAATTCAAAATTTAAATTTCATTTCTTTGATTACTATTTAATTGCAAATTATACAGAACTGAGCATCGAACTACTAAATTCAGTCGTAATCTTTATAGAATTTAGAGAAGTATCAATCGGCACAGAGGCACAATGAACGGGCATAGAGAGGGAAATATTAATGGCCGGGATATCGACTTTAGACAGAAAAGTTAATACATTTATTCCCTTTTTAAAGTTAAATATGATGAGAAGATGAAATAGTAGCATAACCCCTGGCACCATTAATGTTTGTAGAGCCACTGGGGGAAGAAATCATATTTTGCCCTGGACTTACTTACCGTTGTTGTGCTCCTGTACTTGCACACCACACTAATATGAAGACTACGCATCTGTTCCTCATTTAAGTTTTAACTGCAATATTTGGAAAACTAAACTTGCTATTTCGTAGATAATACTCATTTTCTTTATTTAGTTATAAGCGTGAAATACTTCATTTATGTTAATTTATTATTTATTATGCATATACTATTATGTGATTAACACAATATAACTTATGAGTATAAGACTGCCCATTGTGTATTAAAAATATTTTCCCGCCAATCAAACAAAAATTTATTTTAATTTGGTTTGCTGTTTTTATATTAGATTGTAGAGCGTAATTAACAGAATTAATTTAGAGAGGAAAAAAATAAAGATGAAACCTGTTGAAATTGGGGAAATAATAATGGAAGAGAAATTAATGGCCTCAATAAGTCATTTCTGAACCCAAAGACGCAATTTTAGCCCTCAAATTAAAGACATGTTTATTGTTTTATTCATGTATAACAAACCTTCATATGTACATGTGCTTCTGGCTTTTTTTATATAAAAATCTTGCAGTATTTACAATTTTCTTCACTTTATATCTTTTAAGCTTAATTTATAGAATTGAAGGTGCTTGATATTACTCCCTTAATTTCTGAACTCTATCCAAACATCTGAATATCCATACTCGGTTGATCCCTTTTAATTCAGATATATATTCTACTTCTCAAAACATAAAACACTGGCAACATTTACCTGTTTTAAGTTTTATCGCCAAACATCGGATTCCGTCCGTGACATCTCGCCAATTGTGCCACCCCTTTCCGGAAAAGAATGAATCCCTGCCGGCGCGTCTGTGACAAAGTAGGCACGTATGTATGGGCGAGTGTGTACAGCAGGCAGGCGACACTGCAACGCGTCCTGCTCATGAATATTCCATGAGCGAGGCACGTCAACTCCAGCTGGCTGCTCTCCCCCGACCACCCTCTCACCTCCTTTTCCTCGTCTTGTCCTCCCCCCTCCTTCCGAATTCGAAGGATTTTTCTCTTTCTCCCCTTTTACCCCCGCATCCCAGAGTGGGAATTTTTACTTCTGCACCCCTTTTCTGTTTATTCTGCTTCGTTGTTTCGTCGATCCCTCTCAACCCTCCCGCCCCTATGCTTCTGAACAAGAAGGGGGCTCGGTTGCAAACGGTATGCTTTTATTTATTAGTTTTCGTCATAATTTATTCTAAAAAGCTGCCATTCTTGCATATCTTAAGAATTTTTTTTTTCTTTCTTATTTGACTTTACAAAGAATTCTTTGGAAGTTTCTTTGTACCTTATATTAGGTACATGTCGCATTCCGTGTGGGTATGACAGGAAATAAAGTTTCGGAATTCTCGAAAGTAATTTGATAAAGGTATTACGAAATCGAAAGGTAATCGAAAGGTATTTACATATTTTCGATTTATAAATAAACAAAATCAAAGAAGATAATATTTAATATTTGTGACCTAACTCAAAATATTATCTATTTATTTGCATATCGTTTTTTGTAGTCCAACCTCAGCGAGAAATATTTTCCATCCTCTTTTGGAATCAAATAAATTTCGAAAAAACTCAACAAGAAGAGCACGATTACAAAGTACATACTTTTATTTGGTAATTTTTTTTCATAATTTATTTTAAAGGTAATTATTCTTGCATAATCTAGAAGAATTATTTATTCATTTATTTTCATATCCTATGTGTGACTTCACAGGGAATTAATTCTTCAGAAATTTCTTTGTACCGTATTATGGATACACGTTGCGTTTCTATTAGGGTGTCCCATAAGTTTCTTATCTATTTCTAATATGAAATGAATACAAATATTTACTGTTCAAGATAATATTTATTTTGTTATATAAGAACCCTTTTGCTCTATTTTCTTCTTCCATCCTTCAGAAGACCTCATTATACCTTCTTTCTAAAATTGTTGTGTTTAAGATATTATTTATTTTGTTATATAAGAACCCTTTTGCTCTATTTTCTTCTTCCATCTCTCAGGAGGCCTCATTATACCTTCTTTCCAAAACTGTTGTGTTTTGGGCAAGAGATAATCCTCGAGATGCGTTTTGATTTCGCTGATGGATTTAAGCGCTTATCGAGAAAAGAATTGCTTGAGGACAGAAAGAAGTAATAACCGGATGGAGCGAGATCTGGAGAGTATGCAGAATGCGGTAAAACATCCCAATCAAACTGTAAGAGCTTGTCTCTTACGACTAATGCAACACGTGGTTTCGTGTTATCATGATCAAAAACAACGCCTCGTCAGTTCATAAAAAATTACGCCTTTCCAATCAAACCAAATGGACAAAAGAACCTTTTTTGGAGTGAAGCCCCGGTTTATCTAGTAAAACAGCTCTGGTACGACTGAAACCGATAACATAGGCAGCTAATAGATAAGTCTGCATGTTTGCACAAGCAGAACCAGATAAGATCTTTCATATCGCGATGAGAAATAAACTTTTGGGACACCCTAATATATGTGTGTATCAGAATGTAATGTGCAGATATCTCAAAAGTAAACTTACGAAGATGATCCAACACTCAAACATATATGAATATTCTACATGCATCTCTAGATGTTGTTGTTTCTTCTGGCACATGCCATGGTCAAGCCCACTGTTATGAAGACAGCGATTTTAAACAGGTGGGGGAGCGTCACTTGTTTTCATAGTAGAGCCATCTAGGGCCAAGCGAACGACTTAGCTACACATACGTCACAACCCTTTTTACGGGGCGGATTTCGTTCACTCATCCACAGATCGTAATTTAGACCTGAATCAGAGAACGATCACCCCCGATCCAGTACCCCCAGTGGTATTACTCTCGACATGGAGGACTCTGTGAGTTATACCCGCGTCAGCCACCAAGTACGTGAGGAATCTTCGGCTGGCGGGGTTCGAACTCACAACCTAAGGGACGCGAATCCAACGCTCTACTAACCAAGCTATCCCGGTCCTATCTCTAGATGTAAATAAGAGAAATATTTCATAAATGGAACCCGAACTCATAAAAACTATCTACTTACTAGTATATAATTTTCTGTAAATCAAAATTAGCCTAAAATATTTTTTTCTTGCTTATGACTGCTATTTTGCAATTGAATAAATTGCAGGACAGACCAGTTAAAAGAGGTTCGGTTAAAAGTAGTAATATTTTTACACATCGGGTTCATCATATTTTTATTCTAAAGATTGCTATTCGTGCTTGTCTTGGGAACAGTATCTCCTTTCTTGTTCTTTTCTCAAATATGAAGTATAGAGAAAATATTATTATCTTAAAAAAACTCGAACTTGATATTTTGATGACTCTTCACATATCAGAAATCATAAAGAACGATCTCTCAGAAATCGTAAAACACATTTTTTGGTATTATGTCAGTCGGTCATTGAACACAATAATAAAAACGCTTTGAGCTGCTTGAAGAAAATTATGCACATAGACTTAAGATTAAATTTCTAGATTTCTCTGAAATTCTGAACAAAATCTATTCAGAGGAAGGAAGGAAGTCTGGCTGGCTGGCTGTTAAGTAAAAAAGAGCTGGATAACTTCTAAACATAATAAACTAGATAGTTAAAATTTGTCACACAGATTTATCATTTAAAATGTAGATTCTTATCAAATTTTAAATCATATTTGTCAAAGTTGACATAGTACTTCAATCTGTTTTTTCACGTTCATGTGAATACAAGAACTCATAAACGCAATGACTTAAATCAATGAAATTAGGTATGTTACTTCGTGAAAATAACTGTAGTTATTTTGTGAAAATAACTGTAGTTATGTGAAATTTTGTTTCAATAAAAGATTTTGCAAAGATCGGCAATAATCTTATCGGAAAGATAAGGTTTCTCAAAATACATATTCATTCGATAGATTCAGTAAAAATGCTAGATTCATAAAGATTTATAATTATCATGAAGACATCCATATTCTTACATAAAGTCGATAATTTTATGAAGGGCAAGGGGGTAGGGTTAGACATTTTATTGGAGAGTATGTAAGAAAGTTTCAGGGAAACCACTTCCACTGGTTTATTTGACTTCAAAAAACGAATGAAGGTATCCATATTCTTACATAAAGTCGATAATTTTATGAAGGGGAAAGGGGAATTAGGCTTCTTATTGGAGAGTATGTGAGAAAATTTCAGGGAAACCACTTCCATTGGTTTATTTGACTTCAATAAACGAATGAAGGCATCCATATTCTTACATAAAGTCGATAATTTTATGAAGGGGAAGGGGGGGGGGGGTAGATTTCTTATTGGAGAGTATGTGAGAAAATTTCAGGGAAACCACTTCCACTGGTTTATTTGACTTCAATAAAAACTGTTCCGAAAAGGTTTTTGTACCGTTTATTGGCATAGTACCACATATCGTATAAATGTGATAGAAAATACAGCTTTGGAATCCTTGAAAACAATCTTTAAAATGTATTGAACAATGAGAGAAATATAAAAATTACTTTCTATTTCAAATAAACAAGCATTAATATAGATAAAAAAAATATCTCATATTAAAGGCTTTAGAACTTTAGGAAGAATGAGAGAAGCCGGCCTCCTGGCCTAGAGGTATAGCGTCATCCCCGTGATCTAGGCGTCCCGGGTTCGAGTCCTGGTTCGGGCATAGTTGTTCTCCAACCTGTGCTCTATCTGTGAGGTGCGTGCATGGGCCTCCCTGTGAAAAGGGATTGTGCAAGCGAGTGTGTGCATGTTTCTTCTTCATAAGAGCGAGAAGTCAGATTTCTACCGTCGGGTGCTCAGGGATCTTTACCTTCAGAAACTACTGCGCAAAAACTTGGTTTAAAATAGTCACACGAAAAAAAAAATGTATCGAGTCGCTATCATTTTATTCTGAGTCGTAATTAAACTATATAAGGTCCTTCGTTTTGAACGGACCATTTGAAAAATTAAAATTCAAGATAACAGTAGCAACAATTATACGTCTATGGAATGTAACGTCTTAGAGAGGAACCTCAAAGATAATGGGGCTGTAGAATTTTATCGGTTCTAATTAACTTATTAGACAAGAAATTAAATTGTTAAATAATTAACTTGTGATAATTTTTACATCAGATATTTTCATTGCATAATATAGAACAAAATGATCCTTTAACAATATCTCTTTTGATGCAAATTTCCCCTCAGCACGATGTATTAGTTCGGCTTCAGTCACTATTGCTCCTCACCCCTTATCTCAGGAATTTTTGTCTGCAGCTTGGACGCTTAATATGCATTGCTGGAGAAACTTCTGGCAAAATATATTGATCTAATAGTATTTTTTAATGCTCTTTAATAATATATAATGAATTTCCTCAGAATAATTAGAATTCTTTCATGAATCACAAGAGATTTCATAAACTTAGCTATAGAGAAATAAGACCACTTGCTATTATGACAACTCAATAATCTCAATGGCAAACTAAATGTACTAAACTAGTATTCCATTTATTTCAAAAAAGGAAAAAATTATTAAATTGCTTTTTTTAAATTAATTTAAAAGGGAAAATTAAAATGGATGACAAAAATTATATTAAAAACTTAAAGATGATAGATAGAGAATAATAACCACAAGTTTACCATTTTTTCAACATTACCACAGCCGTCAAAATTTTAGTTTGAAATATGATTGGGCGTATTACCCTTAGATGCCCTAATAAAAATCAGTGTAGGAGTTCTAAATGTTTTCAAACACTCCTTAGTTGGCTAATGATTCAGATTTCTGGGAAATTCTGGGTTGGTTTGGATTTCTGGGTAATTCTGCGTTGGCATAGTTTTCTGGGAAAATTCGAATGAAAAAAAGCTTTACTATCTTCAAATCAGATCAAGATTGAAATATCCTCATTTTTGATTGACGTTGGAAATAAGAAAACAAAATTTTGAAGTAGGATTAACGAATAATCCAGGTTTAACAAATGATTCAGATTCAGAACTATATTATGATTCTGAATCAGGATCTTCGCTAAATCTGGATTATTTTCTTTTCTATCTTTTGGAAGCTGGGAAGAACTCTCTAAGTTATTGTCGAATCTGTTAAAGGATTTTTATATTTCTAGTTATATTGCTTACATAGTCATTCCTTAAATATGTCGGTTTTAATATTATCAATTAAATTGAACAAAGTATGGGAGACAGTAGAATATCTCAAAACTCTATTCTTTGCGAATCCTACCGGGGAATCAAACTATTCAACAAAACAAGAGTTTTTATTCTCCTAACAATATTTTCTACGTTATATCTTTATTTTAATTCAACCAAAATTGGTGAATTTTCATCATTAATTTCTAGTCACGTTGCTTTATTGATGCTATCCTTGGTTTCCTAAGAATAAAGATAGTTTTACTGAAAATGGAAAAGAACGAATGAATGTTATTCTAACTGCAAAATGATCGTTCCATACAATTTACTAACTTTCATGAATAAGAAAAACAAAACGAAGAATACTTGTTGCATTTGGTCGAAACGATTGTCTTCAATTTGTTCTGAGAGACATAAGAAGAGGAAGTATCAATAAGTAATGTACACACATAAATAAAAAATGCAATTAATGACACAGTATGAATTGGAAATGGAAGTATCACCAATTTTCTGTTTTTCAGCATAAGTGCCATTCCTGCAGAGACATTTTCTTAAGCTCTGGATTAGTTTAAAAATCCAGATCTCATAGAATAGCAGTTAAAATGTCATCGGCTGCTAGTGGAGAAGCTGTCTCATGGCCCATTTGAGATGCTCTTCAGAGTCAAGCTTCCGCCCAACAAAGAATCCTTCGTGCGCCCAAACAGAAGAAAATATAAGGGTTCCATGTTCCCACTGCTTTTCGGCAGATATTTAGAATAGTTTTTGCCAGTTCGAACTAAATTGCAAAGATTAGGTTTGGAAATTTTGGAGCACCCACAACAGAACCTAAGCGTGGAATTCTCTTCTATTAAGGTCTATGAAAAAGCTCATTGGCGTTAGAAGCTTAAATCAGATAACCACAAATGGACCATGCAACAGCGTCTATACGCGCAGCCGGTGGCATTCTATGAAGACTGGATTTTCGAACTGTTTCAGTGCAAGCCGAAGAAAATTGTACAGAATGAATGGCAGCTATGTTCGAAAAGTAGAAATTGGCAATGCTTTCATTTCCGTTCCATATTGTTATTCCTTGTATTTTTTATTATTATTATTATTGTGTTCAACAATATATATGTTACTGATTGATAGACACTCGTATAATCATGAGTTTCACTTTAAGCATTAAAAACATACATTTTTCGCAGCATAATCAAAATACACAATGCATAACAATTTGGAATCTTAAAAGATAAAATGGACAGCAACTCCGAATTTTATTTTCTCGTATAAGAAGTATAAAGGAAATATTGTAATCATCAAAATATTCGAAAAGATTTTGACGAATTTCTACATTTTAAGCCTCACCAAATTATAGAAGAAACATATTTGACATTATGCCTATCTGTCAATGAACTCAAAGATTACTCAAAAACACTTTGAGCTAGACAGATGGGATTTGTTATATTGATTTACGACCAAATTTGTAGACTTCAATCAAATTTGAACGAGTCAAATCAGAGAAAATCTGCTTGTCTACCTGTTAGAGTACAAATAAAGATGACGACAAAACGCAAGGATTCAGATAGATCAAACTTAGTGCGCATATCTAGCATCTGAAATACAGATTGTTTTTAAATTTTGAATCAAATCTGTAAAAGGATTACTCTTCTGTCGATCTGTGCTTACCCATGCATATAAATGCAAGAAGTCATGGACACAATGTCTTAAATCAATCAAATTTTGTATGTTGTCTTGTGATTATAACTATAATTTCGTGTGAAACTTTTGTTTCAGTATGTCTAAAAAAGTGTCCAAAATACATGTTCACGCAATAGATTCAGTAAAAATACAAAATTTGCGCTAAAGATCTATATTTCGTTACTGTGCCATGAAGGCATCCGTGACTTTATCTATGGTATGCAGTTTTATGCAGGAAGCGAAAGATAAGACATTTATTGGAAGGAATGGTAGAAAATTAAATTTTGTACTGGTTTATTTGACTTTACAGACTCTTACTTTTTTTCTGGTAACCTTATATTGGTTTAACATTGCTTATCATGTAAACGTGACAGGCAATAAATTTTTGGAATACTTGAAAATAATTTAAATAATATTCAACCTGGGAAGGAATATAAATATTATATTCAAGGTCACATAGACGAGAATCAAAATAGGCAAACGCTATCTCTTATTCAAAGGTTTAAATTACCGACGAGTTATCATTTTATTCAAAAGCATATTTTAACAATTCTTCGTTTTGGGTGGACACTTAGAGAATTAAATTCAAAATGACAGTTGCAGTATTTATGCGTCTATGTAATTGCAAGGTCTGGAAACGAGCCCTCAAAGATTATGGCCCTGATGGGTTTTGTCGGACCTAACCAATTTATAATCGTTCAAAAGATTTTATACTTTTAGAAGCATATATATTAAGCCAATATTTTTACGAAAATAAAATCACGTTCTAGTAAGAGTTGAAAAAATGGACAATATCGTGTAATTGTCCCATCAGGGCAAATGTTATTTCTGCACTTCCGGGGTCTTACTGGAATGGAAATATTGGCCTGACATAAACATATTTATATTATGTCCTAGTCTCTGACTTCAATTTTTTTCACTTGTTTGTGTTTTCTAACTTGAAATGATTCATAAAAACTTGCTTATTTTATTTAAAATGGATTATCGTATGTGACATAGTTCTAAACTACACTTTCTAATGAAAAAAAAAAATTCTTTTAATTAAATAGTTACTCATTACGTCTAAATCCACAAAAATAAAAATGTAAAAAAAATATCTGACCATTATCTAATGCGTTCACTTGCAAGGATTTGTTTCGGCTATAACACCCAAGACGAAACGTCAGTATTTTGGTGGAGGAGAGAGGCAGAGAGAGAATAAAAGAGATCAAAAAAGGATTTCAGTTCGTTCGTAGCCTAATTGATAAAATCTTACATCAACTTACCTATCTATGGCGATTTTTTTGGCCATTTGTCACTAGCTTCAAATTGATACATAAGTATCGAATCGCACATTATCCTGTGCAACGTAATAATAACCATGTTTGTTATCATCTATTTTTTCAGTCATTATACCATGAAGACTGCCGACATATTCTTTTCAATAACGGACATAAAAATGTCATTCGAATGAAGAGACAGGTTTTTCTTGGATGATATCTAAGCAATCAATGAATATATTTATGCAATTCTATATATCCCTCATCTCGGATGAAAGGTAACACAGAGTTTTACCTAAAAACTGGATATTCCGTAGTTCCAAACTCAGTAATTCCAAATTATTTCAACTCAGGTAGATCTAAAACGAGGATATTCACCAAAATCTGAATATAGATAATTTCAACACTGTAAAACTTTAACAATCTAATTTTTTGACAATTACATATTTTTTCTTTGTGTGTGAAAATGTAAAAATTGAATAAGCGTACATAATTAAACACAAGGAGAAGATTTCTGTAAGAATTAATTGTTCTAGAATACCCAACTACACATTATAGAAGCACATCCAGGAAACCAGAGTCTAAAAGAAGGACAATAGGTACAAAATTGTATGTAATTTATGAGGAAGGTGGGAAAGGCGATTCTACTGTCATCCAGGAAAAAATAACAAATTGTTAACAACAAGAATAAATAACAATTGGTTTTTAGCAGATCATCTATCTTTACCAATTCCTATTCAATTTTAATTTAGAATATAGGCTCTTAATACAATAAAGGTAAGGAAAATTAGATTAAAGCAAATGATTAAATATAAAAAGGTGATTTGTTTAAGGATAAATTGTTCGAAGTCACCGCTGAGTTTTAATATTGTCACTGTTGACCAGGGTGGGCATGGAACGGTGTGTTATCTATGAGGAGGGTTGGCAAACCATTGATCCTGCGTTTAACCAAGAAAAAATAATAAATTGTTTCTCAAAATAAAAGCAAATAAGAATTGGCCTTATACGAAATATATCATCCATATTTACTAATTCCTATTCATTTTTCAATTAGGAATAAGTTTTTTATTCATTAAAAGTTAACTAACACAGAGAGCACATATAAGAGCAAAAAATTAAATATAAGAAGGAGATTTGTGTAAGCATAAATTGTTCGAAGTTGTATGAATTATTCAATCAGATTTTATAACCCTAAACTCTGCATCTAACAGAAGGGTCTTTTCTGCTGATATTAAACTGAATTGTTGCCCAACAATTCGGTTTAATATTGTCACCGCTGACCAGGATGGGCATGGAACGGTGTGTTGGCTATGAGGAGGGTTGGCAAACCATCGATCCTGCCTTCTTCCGAGTGACATGAGTTCCTGGTAGCATCTTTTCTCTCTCCGATACAATCTTTCGGTGCATCCGCCCGAACTAAGGGAAAGAGGGACAAACCAACTGCGAGGGAGATAAACAGAATCGATGCCGAGAGGGAAGTTGCAGGAAACAATGGCTGTCATAGTTGCGTTCCCGGATGACAAATGACGGCAGAGGGTGGAGGAAGATTGCTCACTCCCCTCCCCCCTCTCGGGTCCCTTCCGCGCACTAATTACAGCCCATCCACATCTTCATCCGATGCTTGCTTTTCTGTGAGATTCTTCTCGTTTGACTGGAATGATTCACTCGGATCTGTGTCGCAAGGGGGGGGGGGGATCGCATCTGTGGTGGGATACTTTGGCTGTCTTCTCGACGGGTGAGTTTGGGCTTGATGTCTCGGTCCCCACTGAGAAGGTGTGGGTTTTCTCTGGAGTGGAGCAAGTCACAAATCCCAGTCGCCTGCTGAGAAGATACCCAAGCGACTATTCGAATTGTGGAACTTGGAGAAAAGAGGATTCTCCTATAGGACAGAATTCTTAAAAAATGTAATAAAGTTAAATAATCTATATAACATTCAATATAGTGTGTAATATAGTTACCGAATGAAGGAAATTATGTAAGCCAATAAGTATTTATGATAAATTTTTATTACCTCTATAGAGAAGATTGTAGAATACAAATTTCTTATATTGACTAAAGGGATTTCTCCAAATTTATAAGAATTAATTTAATTTCAATACAAATCTTGAGTGAAATCCTTGCCTTGAATATTGCTCAAATATATAAACACAAATCATATTCGATTTTTCATAACTGATTTTCAACACTAAAACTTGACAGCTGCAAAGAAAGAAAAAGAAAAATTAACGTTAATGATAACAATGAATTATTCTTTCCTCTCATGCGGTCGCTGTTATGCATTTAAATATGCCTGTAACTTATTTCAACATTCATCTACCGTTCGTTTGCATTGGCATTTATCGATGGTGTTCATCTTATAAATGTTCCTCCAATTTTTATATACCTAGACATAGAATTTCTTATTCTAAAAAAGTATATACTCTAGCAAAGCATTTAACGTTTGTAGCTCTAAATCTGCTCAACCAATATTGAAAACAACATCTGCTAAATTAATCATTTACCTTTGAACCAACACATTAATGATATACATAAGGCTTGAGCCCCAAAAAACACCTTGCAGAAAGAATTAATAAAAGAGCAGAACTTTTGTAGCTTCCTTGCTACATGCTGTGTATGCATTTGAGCCCGAATCAGAAATGCTTATATTTTCAAATTTTTTACCAACTGGTAAGTAGATACTGTGAGCAAAGCTCAGCTAATTAATTTAAAAACACAGATTCCTGCACTTTAAAAAAAAAATTGATGATGAAGACCTTTTAAAATCATTATGTGTTTTTAAATTATTGCTTAGAAATGAATTATGAAGATCATAGCTTTTAAGAGCAATGTATCACAATATATCGACCACTTCACAGTTTTATGACAATGAAATAGGTTCATTCCTAAATCTATCAGTGCGTATAATCAGTCAAAATATGCAAGTGAGCTTGAAATGCAATTGAACTAAAACGTAAACGTTCTCACATCATTGTTATAGGGAAATGTTCTAAAAGTGGCTATATGAACTGGAAATTCTCGCTTCATCTGAGCAATATTCAAAATTTGTAGTTATTAGAATTAGATTATTTATTAATTCAATAATTTTATGGCTATTTCCAATAGGGCACATATTGCAAAGAATTCAACAATATTATTTTTGAAGATATTTTCATATTAATGATGGGCTCTTTATTTCATTTTGAGAAATATTATGCTCTTTTTTTGGGGGACGAACCTTGCAATTTTGATTCGTTGTCACCTGAACTGGCACCCCTCCTCTCCACACCACACCACACCAGTGGGTGGACGTTTGGCCCGGTCGTTTAACGTGCACCAGACCTGCTTACACGACCGTTCTTCAGTGAAATCAGGTCTCGAACATGAAACCCTCCGGTTCCAAAGACGAGACCTTACAATTAGGCCACCGTGTCCATGTTTTTTTAAAAATAATATAAAATTAGTATCTAAATGAACAAGGAAGTCGAGTTTATTAAATAGATTTTTTTTTTAAAGAAGCATTTTATAAATTTACTTAATGGATCTTATAAGTTTTGTTATTGCAAAGTTTAGTTACTTTGGTTAGATCAATGATTATGATGTCGCAAAAGGGATGTTTTAGAAGAGAGCTTATGAATTTGAATTGATGAAAATGGCACTCGGAGCTCTAGAAAAAAACTTACCAAAAATCAAACGTACCAAAAATGTTTACTAAATTTTCATTAAATGGAGAAATTTCTATTTACTCTATGTATCCAACCTCCGAAAAACATATTGTAGGAATTTTTCCAAATTGCTCAAAAAAAAAAAAAAAAAAAAAAAAAAACCCTTTCGAATAGACAGATGGAAATTGAGACAGGGTCTTGACACCAAATTTAGAGATTGCTTTCAAAATTTGTGCGAAATATATTCAAGGGACTTTGTCTATTCGATTGTTCGAATATAAGTAAACGATAGCTACAAAATGATGAGAGTTTGATAGATAAAATTTGGTGCACAGATTTAATATCTAAAGTGTAAATACCTATCAGATTTGAAACCAGATCTATCAAGACCTTGACCTTCTGTTTGTTTGTCCTTTTCCAAGAATGTAAACATAATAACGCAAAAACGCAATGGCTTAAATATGTGGAATTAGTATGTAATTTTGTGATTACAATTGTAGATTACAATTGTTTTGTGATTACAATTGTGTTAAATTTTTTGTTTCAACCTTTCTGAAGAGGAAAAAACAAAGGAAAAACAATGGAAAAAGATACTCCAAATACACATTCGATATTGTGGTATTTTGTATAAGAATCGTATTCCATTGATCAATTGCCGAAAAAAAAAAAGATAGCCAATGATTGCAAACTAATAGGCTCTTTCTTTGCTATTATTCCTCAATGGACTGCGGTTAATAATATACAAGTACATTTATTAGTAAGTATACGAGAAAGTTCAAGGGAAACTACTCCAGCGGGTTTATATATTTAGATTATTTTCTTCTCATAATATATGATATTGAACTGATATTGAATTATAAAATCAATTTTTAACTTTCATAGGATTGTTCCCGACATTATAAAAAGTCATTGGATTAATCTTATATATTCTTATTATAAGAATGACATTAATCACAAGGCATTAGCATATGATTGTATGAATTAAAGAAAAAAACTATTATAGTGGCTTCTATTAGTCGCCTTTAACGACCAGTGCATGAGCATTCAAAAGGAGTTATCGACTGATATAATGCCACTGAAAACGTAATTGTCCGATAATTTATATTTTAAAAACCCGTTATATTTCGTTGAACTATAGTTTCTTATGAGTAGATATTAAAAAGCATTTTCTTCCTAAATTTTTCACAATGAAAGAAACTCCTATGATTAATTATTTGATGAAATAATGAGAATTTTAAATTTCTTTTTAATAATGGAAATTGTATATTAAATTTTACAAAAAAAATTACTCGCGAAAAAACTATACGTCAATTAAATAGACATAACTGAAAAAATAAATTTGAATTTTTAGAAAGCTTTAAATTCAATTTTACGCGATAATATTTTCAGAAGTTATAGTTGAAAAATTCCAAGATTCTAGCTTAATTTTTCTTAAAATAATTAATTACAAAGGAAATTGCTTCAAATCACATATTTTCAGTGTTGAAAATATATTTGTGCCAAATCTGAAAACTAGATCATACGATCTGATCTGTAAAACATCAACAAAGCCTATTCTTTTCTTCTTTTTTTAAAATTATTCTTATTATTTCATATACGAAATACATAAGGAGAAATTAAAAATTCGAACTCGAAAATTTGAAGAATTTCCACACTTTAAATCTCATCGAGTCTGAAAAACGCATTTTTGGAATTATGCCTGTCTGTGAGTATGACAATTCAAAATCACTTTAAGCTAGACGGAAGAAATTCGATATAGGTGTTCAACATCAAATTTTTAGAATTATTTTAAATGTTGAATGAAATCTATTCGGAAAAAATGAGTTTTATGCACCTAGCTATCCGAGTACAGTTGAGCGCTATAACTACTATGCATAAATATATAAAGAGCTAAATACGAGGGAAAGTTAAAGGGACTTTTGCAAGTTCTCTTCCCAGAGTTTGGTAACATTACTATCCAGCTCTGAATTAGTATAGTCGGCAGCACTTCGTATGCTAGTGTCACGCTTATCCCCGTGTTAGTCGTAAAATGCTCGTCGCTCATAAACATTTGGCCCATTTTCGTCGGGGGAGATGGATTTTTAAAGCAAATCGTTACTGTAGATGAAATTTGGTTACATCATCACGAACCGAAAAGTAGGACTGCGAGCATGGTTTGGAAATACCCACCATGACAAGAAGTTAAAAAATTTTAAAAGTTAAACATCAGCTAGCAAAATTATGCTAATATTATTGGGCATGGAAGGTGTAGTAGCCGTTCATTTCACTCCAAGAGGCGGAACTGTTGATAGTGAGAACTATTGTGATGTGTTGCGAACTAAACTAAAACCTGCAATCAGATCCTAACGTCACTGAAAACTACAAAAAGATGTCATCTTGCTGCAAGATAAAGCTCGGCCACATTCTGCCCAACTGTCGTTCGAAACAATAAAGGAGTTGGGATTCGAATATTGGAAAACCTACTATACGGTCTAGACCTGGCTTCAAGCGATTTTTGTATTTTTTGGATCATTAAAGAATGCGCTAAGGGAAGATGATTTGCAACAGATGAAGAAGGCAGTGATGCGGTGAAAATTGGAGACGAGTACAATCGGAAAAACTAGTGAAACGTTAGGAAAAGTGGGTTGTAATCCAGGGTGGTTGTGTAAAAAAATAATATATGTTTGGATTTTCTTTCATTAATATAAAGACACCTTTTCTCAAATGTCTCTTTACTTTTTAAATTTCCCTCGTGTATAAAATTTAGTACAAAGGTTTAAGTATCTAAAATGCAGATAAGTATCAAATTTGGATGGCATCAAATTTTGCTTTTGGAATTTATTACACTATCGCAACGCACTATTTATCATAAATTATTATATACAATACTTAACAAAATTTTCTTAGAATTCAGTAATTTTTCATCCTGTCAAACGAAATAATTTCTTTTATAAAGTTACAACAAAATAAAACAGTCAAGAAGAATGATTTTTCTTGGCTACAATTTACATAAACCATTTCTGATAAATGATTTTCTAAGTAAAAAACAACAGCAAAAAAAAAAAAAAATATTTGCATTAAGTTACACTGTTCTTGGAAATATTCCTCGAGCTTCCATTTTCTCCGGAATGGTGCTACAAACATGACAGTTCGAAATATTTATCTGGGAAAAGTCCCAGATCCTCGCACCTTTAAACCCCCCACATCCAATCAGGCAGCGTCATCAGGCGGAGGCATCTTTTCCAAGAAGTTTCCTAATACTCCAAGCAAGAGAGAGTTGTGTGGCCGCTGATTTTCATAAAAGAAGCAAAACACAAAGACACCGACAGAAGGAAGAAGAATTTGAATTGCAAAATGCCATCATTCCGAGGAAAGGAAGGGAAAAGAATTGATTTTCTGGCAGCGGCAGAAAAGCCTTTGGAACAAAGTACGCCCATTCATCATACGCCGCCCCTTCTTCCTTATAAATCTGCCCCCACCGGGCTGAAGATGGTGTCGCCCCTAATCGGTGCAGATTTGCCTCCTCCTAATCTCTGTACCTAGAAACCGCCAAAAAGCCAACGCTTCCGCTCTGGACGGCTGTCACAAATGCAGAATCCTCCAGGAGACAGCGAATGTCGCCAAAAATACACTCTGAATGAATGGATCCAAGAATATGTGAAAATTTATGAGCTGCTCGAGTTCGGTGATAGTTAAATTTTTGTTTGCTTTTAGTTTATGTAAATTTCTTCAGATATGGAAAAGTATTGTCTGAGGCAACCTTAAAGTTTGTGAATTCGGAATGAGAACTTTTTGAAATGAAATGTCCAGGATTAGAACTTTCCTCATTTCTTGATTGATTATTTCTATAATACGGTCTTCACCAACTTTTCGCTACTATTCAAAAATCTCACAGAATTGTTATGTAATCTTTCTTGATTCCTTCTGAGAAGTATTTGTGTTGCAGTTGCTGTTAGGCCATATATTATAAAAGAGCGTTGTGGGAACCAGTGGAACAGTCTTACCTCGACTTTTTTTTTTTTTCGTTCACTTTCATTTAAGTATATACTTAAAAAAAATTCGTCACACAATGGATGCAATGGTGCGTTCATCATGCGCAATGTTCAATGAGTAATGCGCCCAGTTGCATTCACAATGCGCAAAGTTCACCATGAGTGCACAAGATGAACTTTGATATTTAGACAATTTTGGCTAAAAAATAAAAATCTAAACTTTTTTTTTTTTTAACTAAACAGGCGATATATCATGTGGGTGAATCTGGTATAAAAGTTTCTACGAATCAATAATTTTGACAATATAAACAATATTCCTAATTTCATCCTTTTCACTACTTCTGGTTTCAAATTCTCGTATTTTAAAATTCGTTGTTGTGCAGACAAAACTTCTTTCTAAAATTGTTACAAATCAATAGAATCGGTTTAAGACTGTTTAATAATTTTTTTAAATCTAGTTTACTGCATTTTTATGTAAGAGATCTGGATTTGACATAAATTTCGCTGTCGTTCTGAAAACTGCGCAGATTGGTTTTTCGTAGAATTTGCACCAATCTGCGGCACAAAATACCAACGCGAATCCCCTGTAATGAGTCCTAACACAAACAAACAACTTTAAAAACAAATGAGCTCCAATCACAGAAAACAAACTTTAATTTCTTTGAAATAGAATTTTTGCACATAATTTTAAAAATCTTTAATTGCATTCCAATCCCTTTCTTTCTTTAGGGAGAAAATCAGTGAATAATTTATTATCTCTAAACTGATTAGAAAGAAACTGATACTTTCGGTACCTGATTTCACGCTCATTTTACCTGATTTCAAAGCAGTCCTTCAAAGTTTTTTATTAATGATTAATCTTCCTATTTTTTTAAAATTATTGAACTAACAATTTCAATAAAAGTATCAGCTTCAAGCTGGTGAGAATCATTTGCCATGATCTTCATCCTCTGAATGTAAACATCTTATGATATGGTACAGAATCCTAATGAAATAATCCAGCTTATTTAACCTTAATGAAATAATCCAACTTATTTAACCTTAATGAAATAATCCTGCTTTTGAATCATCATGCGAAAAAGGAAAGAAGATGCCTCCCCTCAACCTCTCCATTCATTATTACGTGCTACAATATTATTAATTTTTCTTCCATTAAATGATATCTACTACCCCCTCCCAGAAAAAACTCTTCACTTGAAATTTCATTAAATAGACATCAAAATTCATAATTTTGTAAATAGATTTAATAATGATAGTTTCGAAATAACCTTTTGCCGAGCTATATTAACGAAAAATATACTTTACACAATAAATTAAATGTAAAATAAATGCTATAAATAAATCAAAAATTGTATATATTTTCTATAAAGCTTATTCTATAAAGATTTCTATAAAGCTTAT
Organism: Argiope bruennichi; assembly: GCF_947563725.1. Classification (NCBI taxonomy): domain Eukaryota; kingdom Metazoa; phylum Arthropoda; class Arachnida; order Araneae; family Araneidae; genus Argiope; species Argiope bruennichi. The sequence continues at coordinate 102,611,954 of NC_079158.1, forward strand.
TCTTGAATTTTTTTTTAACTCCTACAGCAGATCATATCAATCTAATTCTTAGTTTCTCAATGGTCATTTTTTTCTTCGCCTTTCTGTCCTTCGCCGTTCAGGCAGGTCAATCTTAAAATATTTGGAATTTTAGTATTTTTTTCACACAGCAATTGATCAGTTTGGAAAAATGTTCAGACAATATGTTTTCTGATTTTCATTAATTATGCTCTCTCGAAAAAAACAGAAATATTATAACTACAAAAAAAAAAAATCGATCTTTAGATTTTGAGGCATCTCCGTATATAAGACTTCACAGGCAGAGAAAAAGAAAATTTGAAATTGCTTTTTTGGCTGTCGGCTGTGAATATGCTGTATTGAATTAATAACTGTAAAGACGCAGAACGGAATTAATTGTAGAAACAATCTAAAAGATATACTTCAAAATTCATAATGAGATTTGCACATATCTAAATGCGCGTGCTTTATAATAAACAGTTAACGGAGTAAACAGTTCTTTGCTTGAAATAGGGACCCATACTAAGTTTGTTCAAAGAATTGTTTTTCAAATAACCAATACATTACTTTTCTTGACAGAATTCGTTTTTTATAATTTATATAAAACCCATCCAGAAGAATAAGTTATCCATGAATATGATATTTCTTACTAATATGATATTTCTTACCATCTTCAACTGTATTATCTATATATTTATAACAATAATGCAGATGAATGAATCTGTGCCTGTGAGCATATGTTGGCCTTCTACAGGTCATATCTTTTGATCTAGAGTTTCCGTTTGGTACATATATGCATTAAAATGTAACAAAGGGCATATTGGAGATTTTTTTTTTTTCCAAATTTTGATTAATTGAAATTTTCATCTTGATTCAATTATACGTATTATTTTTGGATTTAAAACTTTTCTATTATTCTATTTTAATATTAAGAATATATTAAGCTCAATTAACAACAATATGTTTCACTGTTAAAATGAAACTCGGATCGGTTCCACTATTATTACTAATATTCTATCCTGACATTTTTCCTTGGTGGATGATAAACATATGAAATTTTGGTCTTTTTTTCCATGCTGAGTAAATTTTATTATAAGGTATATTTTTAATAATTTTTTGCTAAAGTTTGCTATACTTACATTTAAATTTTAATTCCAAAATCAAGCAATGGGAAAAAGTTTTAAAGAAAGCTTATTTTTTAAACACTGCTACGAGGGTGAATGAAGCTATAATTGCAAAATTAAGGAAATGCAGAGAACAATGAAACAAATAGTATGAGTTATATGTCTATGAAATTTAAAAGCATTTTACAGGAATCCATTAAGACATAACCACAGAAGAAATTTTTAACAACTATTAAAATTTAGCTGGCCTAACTGGTCTCCAAAATCGGTCAATTTAAAATCATAGAACTAAAATTATAGAACTAGTCTCCCAGCTCTAATCACTGACTCGATTTCACATAGTTTCATTTTATATGAAGACCCACAATTCCTGAATATGTCACCAATGGATAAGCTAATGACAGCCCTTAGTTCTTACCCCCTTTTGAATGAAATCCCTTACCCACAACCCCCTTTTGAATGAAATCTCGAAACTTCCACTTTCTTGCATACTCTCCGTGCTGAAGAAAGCACAATAGATTCCCCCATCAGAAACCACTGAATTTATTTTGCCAATTTTTAAAAATTTAATTTGAAAGCTCATGGCATCTAAAAGTCGTAAATTGCCTCTTATTTCCCACTACTTCAATTTTTGAGTACAACAAACTCGCTTAAGTTTATTCTGGTAGAAATAACACGCGAAAGAGTCCACTAGCTACGTCCATGTACCGATTTTGACAATTTTTTCTTTCGTACGAAAGCTTATATTCCCTAGAAAATCATCAAGGGTCACCATTTCTTATCTGTTTTCTATTTTTGAAAGATATTTCAAAATAAAACTTCGACAACTGGATCGATTTCACCATTTTTAAGATTTTCCTTTGGTGTTTAAAATGCCGCTCATGAAAACTGATGGATTAATGCTGTTAATATGGACTAGTAGTAGGGTCTCCGAAGGCGGCTAGATCTCCATTTGCCGTGAATCATCGCGATGCTATTGAGAGCTTTCCTTTTTTTAATTTTATGATGTAAAAATATTTATTTATTTAAGACGATATATTACTTAATTATATAGTGGTAAAATAGAATATCGTCCAACTCTTATTCTATCCTTGAGGAACCTAGGAAGGGTTAAAAATTTTAATAGCGTAGTTGACCTTTCTAGGTTCTAAGGAACATGCTATCAAATTTAATTTGGATCCACCAAGGCTTGTGGCTTTCTATAAAGTTATAAAAAAGCAGACATTCAATTACGTAGATTGAAAAGAAAACTAAACAAGAATTTAATACAACAAAGATCATTTTATAAATTCCACTAATAGTGATTGTTATATAACCAGAAAAATGAAACACGATTTTATATTTTATTGGCTTAACCTATCCTTATATTAGAAAAATTTTATTGCATCGAATGTTTAATAAAATCATTGTCTGCTTAATGTTAGTTTAAAATCGGTGGACAATGCACTTTTATCTGCATTTAATTGCAAAAGAGCTTCATGAAATATCAGGTAGCTAATATGAGATACTGAACTGATCAAATTTAAGTACTGATTTTCTAATTAAGTGGTTTAGTTTGCTACCATTCTCTCATGCTCGAAGTAAATTACAAGTTTTTGCATAAACAATTCAATAATTACCTTTTGTTTAAAGTTATTTAAAAGTTAAAACACTGATCTGGTGCAATTAAATGCAATTATGTGTTTTATGTGCAATCAAATGCAAAGGGCGTTAACGAAGTATCCGACCAGATTTCTACCCGCCTGGGCCCAGCAGAAATGTGAACCCTCAACCCGCCTCCTGGTATAGCAAAAGGGACAACCTTCTGTGAACTTTTTTGTTCGTTGGTTTTCTCTGGGTATTGATTACCTCTCGCAGAAACTGCAACATTTTATCTCCGTGAAAGACATTTCTGTGGTGTTTCATTTCTCCTTTTCCCCCAAAAGGAACATGTGGAACCATGGGATGGGCGGAACGCGGGAAGATCCTCCCAGAGCCCGTTCAACCGCACGACCTTCGCGGAGAGTTGCAAATCCAATTGCAGTTCACCCATGTCTGTGCCCGGGTATCAGATTGCCCGGCTCTGAGAACAAAAAAATAAAAGAAACTTTCTTCTAAGGATCCTCCCTCAAAAGAGGAAGAACATCTTTTTCCTAACCACTCATCTAAGGAACTTTTATTTAGACTTTTTTTTTTTCCCTCATGCCTTCCACTCCAGAAAATATACGTTGATTTTTTTATGAGGAATAAGGCTCATGCTTGGAGATATTATTATTCTTTTCGTTTTTTTTTTCTTTCTCCTTTTTATTTTTCGCTTGATTCTCACGGAGGGTTGCCTGCTGTAATGAACGGTTCTGTGCGACTGACACCTGCATTTTTGGGCCACGCGCTACGGAATCGAGCGTCAGTCCTCTGTCATTTGGGCGGGTCCCCTCAGGATGAGTGGGGCAACGCGCCTCGTACACGAAGGGGGCTGAAATCGCACGTTGGGCCCTCTTCCCTCCCCTGTTACACCAGGACATGATAAAGGAAGAATGAGAGAGAGAGAGGAATTTTTTTTCAAAGTGGATAAAGAATGCAAAGGGAGGTTTGAAAAAAGATGGTAAGGTATGAATAGCAGCAAGAATCGAAATTGTGTGGATTTTACATTCGTTGCACTTGTTTACGCTCTGTCGATCAACACTGAGTTTTCTCATGAAAGTTACATGCTATTAAGTGATTTTTCTTTTATTTTTCATCACTGTTTTGACAAATACAACAGAATTTTTTTCTTCTCTTTTTTTTAGGTAGACATTCTGCCGTACTCCACCTTTAATTTTCTAATTTGAAGTTGCAGTTACTCATCCGGTGGGTATGACAAAGAATAGAGTTGGTTTTGTGAAAGTTCAATTGAAAGAAAGGTAAAGATTAAAAAGGAAGGCACACAGTAGAATGAGAAAAAAAAGTGGCAAAGGATATACACCTGCTAATTACTTCCTTTGTGAAGTTGGACTTCTACATTTTATTGCTTTTGCAGTTTCCAGCTAAAAGAGCTGAACAATTGATATTTAAATAATAAAATGTTCCCAACAAATGTGAATTTCTAATTCGTCTCCATTAAGTCTATTCGAACTCATGAAAAGACTCTAGCTCAGGCATACTATGGCCTAATCAAAAGTGATTCCCATAAAGTGTTCTCAGGAATTTATGCAAAATCGAATCATCAAATAGGAAAAACAAGTAACTATCCAAGGATCCTGGAACCTCGAGACGTAGAGATTTTTTTTTGTGACATTTTCAGAGTTGCCTTAAATTTACGCTTTCATTATTTTCATGCATTAATATATTCAAATTCAGATTAAGTATTGTCAATTTTATTCATAGATTTTTTTTAACGTTTTTGAAAATTTGAAAATCACTTTTTTATCCATTTGGCTGACTGATTCCCAAATCAATTATATATTTAGAGCAAATTATAGGATATTTATATATTTTTTACAGATTTAATATTAACAATTTAAATTCTATTTTTCTATTCTATTATTTTTTCTAATTTCATTGAAAATATAAATTTAATTTAAAAAATGAATTTAATTAAAATATATAAATTTATATTTTCTTTTATGCAAGATATAGAAATGAACAATCTGTAAGGCAACCTCAATATTATGTTATTTCTATCTGCATTAAGAGTAAATTAACATAAATAAAAACCACTGATAATGATTTCTTCAAAATTTTCTCGCATATTCACCATTAAAGATCTTATCTTCCCCTCCCCCCGCATAAAATTATGCATCATGGGTAAATAACAATCACAATTAAATTAATTAAAAAGACCACAAAGGCTTTGCATTTTGTTAGTGAACAATAGTAAAAATATACATATCTTTGTTGTGATTCTAGAATTTTTTATGAAATAAATCTTACGAATATGAATTTTAGACGTCTTTCCACCCCCACCCAATTACAACCAAAATCTGATACGGAACTGCAGTTATAGTCACAAGATTATATCCTGCATTTCGTTGATTTACGTAATTGCGTTTACCTGCATACGAAAGTACAGAGTGACAGACAGTCAAGCCTTTGATGGATTTGATTCCATTTTTGTTAAGAATCGACACTCTAGATACTAAACCCTTGTGCCAAAAGTTATGTGTTTTAAGTTTTTTAATTTTCTTGTGCCAGGCAGATGAACTTCCTTTAAATGGATTTCTTTAAAAGAGACAAATCTACAAATTTGGTCTTAAGTGCTTATACCAATTTTTTCTGCCCAGCTTAGTCAATATATCAATATCCGTCCATCTTAAAGTATTTTTAAGTTAATATGTTTGCAGATGGACAGACATAATGCCAAAAGTTTTCTAGCGGCGCAAGAATATTTGAAACTTGGAGATTTGTCAAAATTTCTAATTCAAATATTTTTAACTATCACAATACTTTCTCTGTACACTGTATACAATTAAATAATATATTGTTTCTGGAGTTTAAAAGGGAAGGGGATGGTGAATTTGTTTTGCATAAGGATCTCTATAGAGATTCAACTCAGGTTTTATAGTTTTCTTTCATTCACTGTAATGGTAGATGATGTTTTCATGATTTACCATCTATAGCTCTAAGGACATGCAAAAAAAAAAAAAAAAAAAAAAAAACTGCATTAAATATATATAATGTATAAAGTATATAAGTAACCAATCTAAAGTAAGAAATATTTTGAAAGCGAAACCAAAATGAAAACGAAACGCAACTAAAAATTATTTCTTATTTAAACTAAAACCAAAAAAGGAACAGGAAAAACTTCATAGTATTTAGAGAGCGCACATGCAGCTACTTCTAAAACACAGATGAGTTGAAAGTCTTCAGGCCGGATTCTTTTTTATTTGACTTATTTGATTTTCCTATTAATTTGTTTTTAATACTTTTGTATATATATATATATTTAAAAATTTGCTTCCAGAAATTTGTGTGAAAAGCTATATAAGCCTGAAAATCCTCTGCGTAATAGAAGAATATCAAACCCTCAGCAATAAAATATTGAATAATTTTCAAGAACGCAGGATTTGGGAATTCGTTCGCTGTATACATATATAAATAACACATGTTACATACAGTAAGCTTAACACAGCTCCAAATATACGATTCTGTCTATCTTTACTTAACTTTATAAAATGTGTTGCTGTTATTGTTTATAATGGCATTTGCCATGAACAAGCTCATTGACGAAGTCAGCGATTTTAAGCCAAGGGAGTGTCTCTTGTTTCAGCAGCCCCAACTAGGAACAAAAATACGTCTTAACTACTCACGCATCACATTCGCTTGCACAACCTCTTTTTACAGGGGGGAACATTCATACATTTCACAGATAGAACAGATGAAGAACAACCATGCCCGAACCGGGATTCGAACCCAGGATACCCAGATCACCGGGAAGACGCTCTACCCCTATGCCAGGGTGACGGCATGAAAAACTTAATTCCATGAAACAAAATCTCAAGCTCTGCGTTGAAATTGTCTTCCATTTATTTAATAATTGACGAGCACGACAAGCAATTGTTAGATTTCTTCATCAGTTAAAAGTAAATTATTTTAATGATTTTTTTATTAGAATGTGGATTTCCCTAATTTCATTAAATGCTAATTAATTAAGTTTGTATCATTTGGCTCTTAAAAAAACTTAAACCTTAGCACTATCTTAATATAAATAGAAGTTATTATGACATTGTAGGTATGTTCCATTATCTTCTAAACGAATGGATGAAATTCAACGGAAATTTACATATTAATTATATAAGATAAGAGAAAGAATACTGTTAACTTTTCAAAGCATAAAGATTGAATGATTATTCTGACATTTTGTCCCAAAAGCTTTAGAACAAACCCCAAGAAATATTTTAAATAAAATATACATTTAAAAATGCAAAATTTTCCCTCTTCAATTGCGTCATTTTCGTTTCTGTGCAAATTTTCCTTAACTTTTTATCATTTTTTTTCAAGTTTAATAAACAATAAAATAGATGCGGAGGATTTTAAAATAAGGAAATGTATAAATGCTCTATCGTTAGGCAACGGTGCGACTTCGAATTATTCTACTGTTACTTTTTGATACTTTCTTTTTATTTTTTAAATATATTTGACAGCCTTTTTGTTATTAACTTTGAAAGATTATTTGTACAACATTTTTTATTCTTAAAGAATAACACAACATTTGACGCACTGATGCCAGAACATATTAACGGAATTCTGTAATAACACGAAAAGAGAAGTTTAAAAGCAGACTATTAAAAGGCGACCTAGAATAACTAATTGATCTGCTTTATAGATGTGAAGAAAATCAGTTATATGTTCCAGATAGTTCCATAAGTTTCGGCGTCATGTATAAATTTAGGCTTGTTTACAGACTATACAGACTATATTTCATTATGATCTGTATCTTTAAAGATAGAAAGCGATAGATTTTATTTTTTTAAATTTTGAGGCAAATAAAATTATTTTCTAAAATTCATTTTTTGTGTTTGAGAAAATAATGTCTGTTATTTTATAATTTGCTTTGGAAAAGTATATAATAGATTATAATTAAAAAGATATTAGATATTCTTTCAGGACATTCCATATTTTGTTTTTCTAAAATTGTATACGCATTCTTAACAAAGAACTTTTTAACATGCTTTAACAATTCAAGAATCAATCAATTTTAGCTCCTTTGTTTTGTATAGTTATTATTTAATTGTATAATAATATTAAGAATCAAATTCTGTCCACTACAATTTTATTGTTTCATTTCGGGGCTTTGGAATCTCTACATTTTGTTAAATTTTGTCTTAAATTCATGTTTTAACGTTTAGTTCTAATTATAACTTTCCCTGTTTCGAAGTAAATATTTTTCAGAAAATAAACCAGTTTTTTTTTTTTTTTTTCAGTATTCCATTTTTTTTTAAAACCTATCAATTATTAATTCTTATATTATAACATATTTGCTTTGTTATAATGTATTTCTAACTCTCCAATTTTTCTTTTGCCGAAATGGCTCATGAGCTCATTCGTAATATATTAAGAGCGTTATAATTATAAAATAATAAATTTGATTTATAAATATAGAGTTGCTACTTCCGACTTATTGAAAAAATAAATCATTTCTGCCTTTGTACAAAATAAATGAAGTCTTTTAAATATTTTGTTGAAAATAATTTATAAAGCACTTAAAACATGAATTAATTGTTTATTCAATAAAAGTTATAACTGACCTATAACTAAAGAAATTTAAAGCTAGTCAAAATAATCAGATTGTTAATCAAATAATGGAATTTTTATAAATTGCAAATATTGTAAATATTATAATTTTTAATAAAAATTATGCTGATATGTATATTTTTAACCGATATTTGAAAGGAGTAACCAAGCTCAAAATTTTAAAACAAAGAAATTCAGCTTAGCAGTTACTAATTACTTTTAATATAATCTATTTCGAAAATTATTGCAAAATTCTGGTTTTATTGACTATTATTACTCACATGAAACAAGTCAAAAACACATTATGAAATATTTTTTTTTAAATGTAAAAACACATTCATATGTCCTTTTTACGCTTTATTGTGTGGATGGAAGGAACCGCAGAATGTATCTTCCAAACCACTTGCTGCATGCTGGTGTGAAACATCTGGTAAGTTGTACCGCTGTTGATGTTGCATCAAATAACATTTACGAAAAAGAGGAGTGGAACCGTAACTGTTTCTTACTAAAATAAATAAACAAACCACAAAAGCGGGGAAGAATTCTGTGTAAACAACCGGATGCGTGTTTCTGCCCCTCAATGCAGAAAGTTTCTCATTTGCGCACAGAAAAAGACAAAGGAGATTCGCTTATTTTTCATCAGTACTGATAATAGCTGAGACAAATCTTCTAAATGCTAGAATATATTTTAATATTTAAAGTTTGGAATATATGCAAATTTTTAAAAGATGCATGACACAATTTTCAGATAGAATAGCAGCATGAAAATGGTATCATATTTTAATAGTTAAAACGTTTTCTTAGTTATTGTTACCTTTCGTATTCTGACCTTTCACTCCCTGTTAACAAAATTCTTCTTTTGGAAATTCTTGTTTTAGAGCTTAATTTAAAATGTGCCATTGTAAACAATTAAAAAAATGAAATTGATGTGTATTACACCTAAATATACATTTTCTATGTATCGAAAATATCTATCGAATTACTGAGATTCTTTTTATAAGATGATACGTGTAAGTTATGTTGATGAAAATGGATAAAACATTGCATATTGAAGTAATTTAATGTTTTTTTATTTACTTGAAAAAAATGGAATAGAATTTTTACTAGAAGTTACAAACCGATGTTATAAAATAAATATAAATGTTGTTAAGGAATTCAGCTTTTAACAGTTAATGTTATAAGGGACAGATAAAGTTTAAATTTTAAAAATTATTAACAGTCATTTTCACCGCTTTTCCTAATATTTACTCTACCGGGGGGCACCCCAGATATAAGAATGAGACATTTTCGGTATTGTGGCTGGCTCCTGCCCCTCGGGTGGGTGCAGAAATGGTACAAGGTCGACTACCTCCTACCGATGACTGGATGTGATTCCCACAGGAAGGGTTGTACCATGACCGGTGATGGCTGTTAGGATTCAACCATAGTTCCCACCAATGATGTCGCTGTGATTTGTTCATTCAGATTTATCCGTGTGCCTCAGGGAGGGTCGGAGTAGTGAATGTGTGATTTCATAATATTTAAGTCCCTGCAGGAATTGAAGATCAAATTGATAAATTATTTTTCTTTTAGTTTCTCATGAATTCTCAGCTTTCTTGTGGTAGAGAACCACGAATCTCTTTCGGTCCATCTTAAGGCAAATTTCAAATCTTCAAAGTATATCAGCACAGAATTTGACAGTGAAAATCAATGGCCTATCTGAGGTCCCTATCATATAACATGAGCTTTACTGAGACACATTTAAATACATAATTGAATGTAATCAAATATTAAACTCTCGTAGTTTCCAAAATTTGTTAAAAGCGACGATTATTACATAATATTCCCATCAAATATTTCTGCTCTTTTTCTTTTGTTTAATTGGCTTTTTCAAGTAAGAATCATGTTCAAAATAATCGTAGTTAGTTGTTGAAAATTGATTTTCAGTCTCTAAATTTAAAGTAGTTGCAGCCTGCATCGGAAAGCTGTTCATCTTAATGAGACGTTAATTCACCTAATTTGATTTATTTTCTATCTGCGATAGTAAAAAAAGTTATGGGGAAAAAAATTTCAACACATTTTCATTTTATTTTCATGGACCATTCACAAACTCTCTGCATAAATTTTCCCAAATTCCTGTCATGAGAATAATTTCAATAGGTAATCTTCTTATAAGGAATCTAACAATCAAAAACCGAGAGGCAAGTATATTCAAAATCGTATTTGGTTACTCTAGGTCAAACGGACTATCCTGTAGAGCCCGAAAACACACTTACGCAAGGACACACATCTATTTTTATTAGTAGAATAAGTAAACATAGAATATAAATTAATAGCTGTTCAGATTTCTCAAAATTTAAACCTTTTCTTCCATTATCTTTATAAAATCAGACTGTCGTTAATAATTTTATTAAAGAATTATTTCCTTTGCTGCAATCAACTGGACAAAAAAAATGAACGAAAGAAAACAACCCAATCTTTTTTTTTCATTAAAAAATTAATCTAAAACACATAGTATAATAAGAAGAATCACGCTTAATAAAGTGCATGATCTTTTATTGGTCTCTTTTGTTAATGGCATCGTCCCATCAAATCCACTCACTCCAAAAAGTTTCTTTTTAAAAAGCTAAATAAATCATAATCGCGGAAAATTTAATGAGCCCAGACAAGATAAAATGCTTGACACAATTTGTGCCAAGCTTGGCTAAAAAAAAGAGTCTTCACCCCATAATGATATTAAGATGGAAACAACCATTACTGATGCTCCAGCAAAATAATATGGCGATGAAAACTAATTTGGGCCCATTTGTGGCTATCCAAACATATGTAAACAGTTTATTTCTATGAAGCATGGGACCGTAATAACAAAACTCACAAAGTGGTATGAAGAGATGGTATTTGTTATCACAATACGTGCAAGTGGATCGTTAAGAGTAAGAAAGCACTCGCTACAATTGTTCTTAAGTGTCAGAAAAAGGATATCAATGAAGTCATTCAAAAAGAACATAATGATCTCTTTTTGTTAAGGAGATAGGGCATGCTAGATAAGTGCGGACTTAGTCTAGATGAACGGGGGATAGGGGAGTTTTGGCTCTTTTTCAAAAGGGAGTTTTTCCACGTGTTCTGTGATGCAATGAAATTTTAATATTGACTTAGGGGGATGCAATTAATAAGCAGGCGATTTCTTTCTTGTTTCGTACTCATCACAAGTTTTTTGGCTCTTTCTTAAAGGGGAATATTTCCATGATTTCTTTCTTGTTTCGTAGTCATCAGACATCTTTGGCTCTTTCTCGAAGTACTATTTTTCAACATTTTCTTTGATATAATGAAATTTTAATACGAACTAATAGGAATTTTAATGAATCAGCTGATGGTTTCTTTTCTGTTTCGTATGCATCCAAAAAAAAATTTTTTCCCGCTTTTTTTCAAATGAGAATTTTTTCTTCATTTCTTTTTTGTTTCGTATTCTTCAGATCTATATGGCTCCTTTTTTGTGTAGAATTTAACCATATTTTCATAGATATAATGAAATTTTAAGATTAACAGATAGGTATTTTAATGAATTAGTTGATGATTTCTTTTCTGTTTCGTATGCATCAGAAATTTTTAGTTCTTTTTCAAAGATGAATTTGTCCATGATTTATTTCTTGCTTCGTAATCATCAGATGTATTTTGATCTTTCTTGAAGGTGGAATTATTCCACAGTTTCTTTGATATAAAGAAAATTTAACACTAACTGATAGTCTTCTTAATAAATATGCTGATGATTTCTTTCCTGTCTCGTATGCATCAGAAGTTTATTGGCTCTTTTTCAAAGGGGAATTTTCTATGATTTCTTTCTTGCTTCGTGGTCATCAGAATTGTTTAGTTCTTTCTCGAAGCAGAATTTTATGGCATTTTCTTTGATTTAATGAAATTTTAATACTAATTGAAGGGCATTTTGATGTATCAGCAGATGATTTCTTTCCTTTTCATATGAATCACAAATGTTTGGCTCTTTTTCAAAAGAAGAATTTTTCCTTGATTTCTTTCTTGTTTCGTCGTTATCAGATTTATATGGCTCTTTCCAGAAAGGAAATTTTTACACTATTGTTGCTTTTATATATATATATATATATATATATATATATATATATATATATATATATATATATATAAAGGAATTTTAATACCAACTTATAGGAATTTCAATGAGTCAGCTGATGATTTCTTTCCTGTTTCGGATGCATCAGAATTTTTAACTCTTTTTTCAAAGGAGAATTTGTCAATGATTTTTTTTTTTTCATGCTTCATAGTCATCCTTTGTATTATGCTCTTTCTCGAAGGGAATTTTTTCACATGTTCTGTTAAATGACTAAGTTTTAATACTAACTGAGAGCATTAATCTTTCTTTTAGATCATCTTTTTTAAAGGGAAAATTTTTCCATGATTATTTTTTTGTTTCATAGTTTTCTTGGCTTTTTCTCGAAGTTGAATTTTTCCACATCTTCTTTGATGTAATGAAATTCTAATACCAACTGAGAAACACTGCAATCAATAAGGTGACAATTTTTTTGCCTCTATTTCAAACTCATAAGAAGTTTGTTTCTAGAAGGTTTAATACGAAAGTATTGACTCCGTCCAGAGTGACATTGTTGAGTAGTGACGCCACTTATTTCAAGTGTGAGTCATTTTTGGATATAGTAATACATAATGTGACAAAAAAATAGAAAGGCACTCAAACATTTTATTCAAAAAAATTTTCAGTAGAAACCTGAATTACAATGTTTCAGTAAATCATGTAAATTTTATTCCAAGAATTTTTTTATTGTAATATCTGGATGTAAAAAAAAAAAAAAAAAAAATATATGAAAAGAAAAGTTTGTGATTATAATAAATCATAAAATAGTTTTAAAAACAATTATTTTAAATTAAAGTACATAATTTATAATATAATAAAATTAATTCTATTATAATCTATATACTTTATGCATCCTTTCTAAGAATTAATTTTTCATCCCTACTTTGCCACAACGCTATAAAATAAAGAACTCAATAAATCTTGAGAATTTGACATTTTAAGAAGTTAACAATTTCTTTAAATTGCTTGTTTTAAATTGATCTTTGTTTAGTTAAATACTTTACACTTAAATAGCGACTAAGTGTTTCGTGGTCGATATTTGAAAAGCTAAATTAATTTCGATTAAATATTTATTGCATTCATTTCATGGTTCACAATTCTTTCAATGAAGAACTTTCAAACACTAAAACCGTCTAATTTTAATAGTTATGTTTGTTGTATTCCTGTTATGAACATGTGTTACTTGTTCCACAACTGTTTGTGCATGAATCATTCTACTGAAGCATCAAGACTTAAAAATATAGCTAACCGGTTCATCTAACTTTCAAGGAAATGTGACTTCATTTCCAATTGCTTCATTTGAACCAGAAATATATTAAACAGAATCTTTCTGCCTTTTCTTTTAAACAATGGGAAAAATCCCACAATTAAATATTTGATGAAACAATAGAAATGGTTTGAATTTCAGAGCAATGATATCTATTGTTCAAAAATGAGGGAAAAAAAATTAAATTAAAAAACTGCCACAAAAAATTTAACTTTCAGCAATTACATGATGATTAAGATAGGAAAAAGATTATTGCAAATTTTAAACTTTAGAATGGACATAGAATTCCTTTTTGTGCATGAATATTTTCGGAAATTATTATGGAAAAATATCAAATTTCGCTTAAATTTTTATTCATTGAAAAGTAATTTTAAAAAAATTCAAAATATTCGCTTCAAAGAGCATATTCCTATCACCCAAAGAGCATTTGTGCCAAATTAAGGAAGCTCCAAGGTCTAATTCCCTGGCCTATAGAGCGCCAATATACACACATGCGTGTGCATACATTTTTATATTCCCCTTTATTATTAATAGAATGGTTCTGAGCCCAAATATTGTGTTCAAGTTTGCATCACATTTTATTTATGTTAAAATTTATATTTTTCTGTACTGTCTTAGTTATGTATTCAAATCTATGATCACAATGAAGCACAATCAGCAATATTCAAATATTGTGTTTTGGAAAATAACTAATTTTAATTCAGTTTTTATTATATGAATACTCGAAAATATGAAAAATGAGTATAGTAGAAAATATATAACTAATCAATTATATTGAAATGTCATAAGATTTTGAACAATTTTAATTTTGAAAATATCAGGACAAAAATTCTTGTGACATAAAAAAGGATATAAGAAGAAATATTTCTGTACAAAATGTCTTTGTCCAATCCTAGAATTAAAAAAAATATGAAATTAAAAATTGAAGTTAGAAAAAGGAATCTGAAGCAAATTTATTTAGAAGGTCACTATGTGGCAGAAAAACATGCAATACTGTAAATATTAGCCAGCTGTCAAATGTTAATAATATTTACAAGTGTTATTAATGCTTTTAAATAGCTTTAATAGTGAAAAATATCAAAATTCACAAAGTACATCAGTTAAAAAGGCAGAGAACGAAAAAAAAATTGAAGTAAAAAAAATGAATCTGAAGTAAATTTTGCTTGGTAAAATATTTATTCACTTTGTAAATATCTCAAAGTGTTCTAAAGCATTTTATCTAAAAGTTTAAGTTTTTTGAGTATGTGAAAGACAATGTAAAAGAAACTAAGAAGAGAGAGAAAGAAACTAAGACCATGTACAAAGTAGTTATGCAAAAAGTAATATTTTACGAAAACATCATTACAGAAAAATTATTTTTACACAATTTAGAAATGAAATGCAATAATTTTAATAATAACAATTATGCTAGTGGTTGTAATTTTTTTTCTGAATTTTAACAATTTTCTTTAATTTTATGCATAGATACAACAACAATTTATGTTGTATTCATAGAAATGAAATTTCTTTGAATCATTTGTCTTTTCTGCTATGATTTAAAAATAGATCACTAATCGGATTTTTTAGACAGATTTTCCTTGATGTGAAAACCATGAAAAGAGTGTGAGCATTTTTATAGTTGTTAAAGTTCTTTCACCATTTAATTTCTGTGTGATTTTAAGGAACTTTTATTTCCCGATTAGATGCATCATTAGATCTAATCTTTTGTTATCTTTCATGTTACCTTTCAAACTTTTTATTTAAATGATTAATCATTAAAAATAAAATAATTGCTTCCTCTACCAAAACATCCATTTTTAAAGTCGTATGTCTTACTAATCACAGGTCAGTTGTGCGATGAAAAATCGGATGATGCAGATGAAAAACCAAATATGTTCCTGTTGCCCATCGGTTATGATTCAGTAAATCTGTATGAACTAGACCTACTCCGTTTCAATTGTTAATTAATTCTGCGGAAATTGCCTTGTGTGCTTGGTGCCATAGAGTAGAAATATCTCAATTCTATTAATTATTATATCTTAACACTATGCTCGGTGCACTCTTTCAGAGTCATTAGTGATAAAATGTCTGAGCTTATAGTATATCGGAGCTGTCGAAGTATTATAGTACATCGATACTAGTTGATTACTGCAACATACTTCCATCACTACAAAAGTACTTTACAAGTCTTTAGTGACATTTTTTTAGCAGTTTTCCCTAAGATGAGAGAAATATTGTAGAGTCGAAGGCATGTGTCCACCAAGCAATGTAACCTGAGTCTCAAATTGCTTCTCCTTGCAAATTGTTTTCCTGATACTCTGGCTATGATTACTAAAATTTATCTTTGCGCCTAGTTGACTTCGGCCTAACAAAAATAAATGGTACCGAAAACGGTTTTATTCTTCCATATCTGTAATGGAATTGGACTTTTGAAAAAAATATTATGATAGTATTGAGGTTTTGTTTCCAAGACTCTCCTAATAAGGCTTGCGTCAGGGGCGCTTACCCTTTCTTGAACTAATCACTACGCTTTTAATTGAACACAAATTGCATTTGTCCCATACATTATTCAGAGGTGATATAGGACATTGTTAAAGATCATTAATTTGGTAAAATAACTCTACTGGTGTTGAGCCATAGATCCCTTGTATTCCTCACCTTAATAACATGCAACTTTTCCTTATTGATAGATTCATTTATACGAAATCAAAAGATCACATTTCAAGTATTAATTCCCATGAATATATCTACAGTGGCTTACAATTAATCTCCATGAAAACGGGAGTAAGCGTCTGGGGCACTTACCCCTCCTTAACCTATTGTGGTTTAAGTGTGCCAGAGGTGACATAGGACATTGTTAAAGATAATGAGGTTTGTGAAATATACCTGCTGTGGCTTTACTTCACAAACCATTGGGCCATAGATCCCATGTATTATTCACCTTAGTAACAGGCAATATTTTCCTACAAATAGATTCATTAATTCAAGATCAAATTTCAAATACTGAATAATCTGGATATATTTATCATGGTTTAGGATTCATCTCCATTAAAACTTAAATCAGGTGGACTACAAACTATATTTGAGCAATTACTGCTGAAAAAGGTGACTACTGACAAAGGTGACTGCTCCAGGTTCCACCTGTTCCAAAGGTGACTACTGGCAACCTATGACAACTGGAGAAAGATGTGTAATGATGTCATGAGCTGACAGCGATTTTGTTATTCAAAATTTCCTAACCAAGAATTGGAGACACCGACGCCAATCCTATATCCTATTGAAGGATATCTTAAAAGTATACAAGATATCCTATAAAAATATTCTACAGGGTGTGGCAAAAAAACCCGGACAAACTATTTTTAATATAACTTGATTAAATATAAATAAATTAACAAACTATAGCAAATAATAATTAAAGTAGACTTTTACTAATAAATAAATTTAATTTGTTTCAAAGTGGTCGCCTTTTGTAATGTGCAGAGGCACAGGCGCTTATTGATATTTTCAGCAAAGGGACACAAGTCTTCTACCTTTAATCTATTCCATTCCCGCCGAAGCCACTTTATGTCGTTCAGTACAAGCCTCAGACTCCAAAATGAACCATACATTGTAATCATGGAATTGAGATTCGGCGAATATTGTACCCACTCTCCAGATGATATCACGTCCGGAAAATGCGCCTTGCACCATTCTTCCGTCTTTTTAGCCTTGTGAGCTGGAGCGGAGTCATGTTGAAACTCCCACTTTACATTGTTGAAGTGCGTTTTGGCCCATACAACAGCTTCTAGAATGCTCCACTGGTACGCTTTTTGATTTATTTTAACGCCCTCATCACAAAAATCAGAGATTTTTTACCGCTTCCGCAGACCATTCCGCCTCAGACCATGATCAACGTTGGATTTTTGCGATACTCAATAATTGCTGAAGTGCTTGGAGCATCTACAGACTAGATCCTATAGCTCTAGAGGTTATGAGCTTTTGGTTTAGTAAAGAACTTCTCATTAATGAAAAGGAATCTCTCTCAGAGCTGCGGCCCATTTCAAAAGTTTTCGGCGTCTTTGGAATCATACGAGCTTGTTTTCTTCAGGAGAAGCGGAGCTTTTAAGGCTTCAGTCCAAGTTCTGTTTTTGTCATTCGCTGCACTGATCGGTCCCTTATTTCCAGTTCATGAGCGTTCTTTCTCATGGAAATCCTCGAATTTCATTGAACTCGCCTTTTGATAACCTTACGGCTATTGAAAGTGTTCACCATACATTTTCGTTCACTTACTTGATTTTGACCATCATTGCCAAGCTCTTTGAAACAATAGATTGCTTCAGACACTATTTACCGAGGCACATTAAGCAAACGAACGACTTCATTATCCTTTTCCTTGCTTAAACAACTCTAAAATAGCATATCTTTTGCTTGGCATTGTAAAAAAGGCAGAAAGCAATACGTAAACTAAAAGGTACATTATAAAATATGTTATAATTGAAATTATAGACAAAAAGAAATTAATCAAATTCTATTCTATGGTGTAATAACATTGTCCGAATTTTTTTGCCGCACCCTGTAAAACTTTCAAAATGTAGTTTTTCTTCTATGGTTCCTCAGCTACTGATTGCTTTAAACTGATACTTACATTTACACAATTTTTATTTTGTATAGAACAATAACAATTTTAGATCGCTTCATCAAAAATCGATAAAATTGAAAAAATTATTAATTGTTTAAATAATATTCGCCTTTACACGACAGCTTAATTATTTAAATCAGCTAGAGTGGTCCCCCAAAAACTTTTTCGCATACTCTCTAATAAAGGTATTATCCCAGAGAATGCCTTGAGTGGTATTGGCTTACAATAATTATAATATATTGTACACCTGGCGTGAGTTTAGTATTTTTATTGAATTTATCGTTTGATACTTGCTGAGTTTTTTGGTGATTACTCTTTATGCGATTAATTGCATCCGAAAATCGAATTTGTGTTTTAAAATGCATTTCTCCCAGTCGATTGAAACATAAATTTGACAAAAACTACACTTGAAGTCACAAAATGCCAATCCAAATTTGATATATTTAAGATTTGCGTTTTTGAGTGATCGCGTTTAGAAGTTTCTGAAAGTGTAAGCCGACAAATTGTCAATTCCTTGCCATATTTGACTCAAACATTGGTAAGTATCTATAGTATAGGCGTTAAATTTTTATTCGGAATTTTATCTATCTAGTTCTTTTTGTTTTTTAGTTATCTAGTTAAATTATACTCGAAAAGCCGGATATACAGATTCCTTCTGAATGCATTTTGCTCAAACTTTTTTTAGAAACTGACCAATTTAGAGTAATTACAGTATACTAAATTTATCCTTCTAGCGCAAGGCGTTTTTGAGTTATCTTTGTCACAGACGGACAAACAGAGAGATATTTACCAGAAATGTATTTTTTAAACTCAAGGTGGTCTAAAATGGGGAGAGCCATTAAAATCTCAAAATGCAGTTTTGGCTCAAACTCCGATAGGTGTCTACATTATAGCTGGGGGCCGTGGTGGCCTGGTGGTAAGGTCTTGGCTAATGAGCTATAGGATTTTCAGGTTCGAGACCCCATTCCACCGAGGAACCGCCGTGTAAGGGGGTCTGTTGCACGATAAATCCGTCAGGGCCAAACGTCCTCCCATTGGTGTGGTGTGGTGTGGAGAGGGGGGTCCCAGCTCAGGTGTCGTCCTCGTCATCTGACCGAGGTTCAAAATTACGAGGTCCGTCCCAAAATAGCCCTAGTGTTACTTTAAAACGGAACGTTAATATAACTAAAGCTAAACTACATTATAGATGTTAAATATGTATACCCAATTTTATCTATTTAGCCCACTTCGTTTCATAGTATCATATTAACTTTATATTTGAACACCCAGACAGAGATACTTCCACAGAACAGATTTCACTCAAAATTTGACAGAAATCTATACAAATTGGATGTGAGGACCGTATATTAAATTTGAACTGTGAAGCTCAAAGTGTTTTTGAGTTTTCACTGTCACAGACAAACAGATGAACATTTTCCAAAAATGTGTTTTTTGAACTTAGGGAGGTCTAAAACATAGAGATTCGTCAAAACATCCAAGTTCAAATTTTTTGACAATTACTATATTTCGTATACGAGAAAGTAAAAAAATGTTCAACAAAATGATATTTCTTCTCTCGAACGAAATTGTAAAAATTACTAATTGCAGCGTCTGAAAGGAACTCAGTAGTCAGCAAATGAAAATTAAAATTCAAGAACATGAAAGGTTTTAAATTCTCTAAGGAATTATAACGAAGTTTTCGTCATTAAAACACAAGTAAATAGAATAAAAGAAATTTGCTGGATTCGTGAAAACAAGATCTCACTCCAGTCTTGGTGCTAGTTCATCTTAATTTATGTCCCGAAGCCGTCCGAGAACGAGCTCATTGACACGAAGCCCAGCTAATGAAGGACCACAAGTGAGACTTCGCAACTACAGGAAACTCCCTATAGGTGAAGAGTTTACAATTAACCCGGATAATTTACATTCCCTGATTATTTTTACTTTTCTTTCACTTTATTTTTTGTGTTCTAAACAACTCTTTTTACTCTTTCGCTATTTCATTAATTGTTTCTTTTTTTTTTCTCAGGCTTGTTTCAGTTTTTTCTTCCCTCCTGTTCCGCATTCGTGTATCTGAAAACGTGTTGAATTAAAAAAAAGAGGGAGAGATTTCCCAAATGGTATCAACACACGAGCAGCATAATTAAAGTTGAGATACGCTTTACTTTTCATTATGAAGTTTTGGCGCCTTGTTTGGGGAGTAATTTGTTAAATAAAGAAGAAAAAAAAATTCCATAATCATGACGAAAAAAAAATTAATGCTGAAATTCATTTTAAAATAAAAGAAAGAAAAAAAAGTGATGAGTTAATGTCATAATTTTTTCATACATATCGAAAAAAATGATTAAGTTTTCTCGAGAGATTCTTAAAGACACATCCAAGATTTTCTTTATGAAATTAATGAATCCAGTAATTTGAACATTCACTGCTTTTATTCAGACTTTTTTCAGACTGCATTATCTATTAAATATGCAGAGCCTTGCTCTCTTTCATTATTTATTTCTCTATGGAATACTTTTTTTACTTAATTACTTGGAATAAATTAAAATCAATAGTCTTGCTTACACACTTACAAAAATAATATCACATTTTATCCAAAACATACATAGTAAAATTTCTCTAAATGGCCACGTCTACGCAACAGTCAATTCTCTTAACACTGGTGTTTTTTTCGTTTTGTTTTCTTGGCATAGAATTTTCAAATACCAAATTTTATATTAAAATAATTCCTATAAACGACCGAAATGACTTTCAACGAAATCCATTACTGACTTTGGACCTTTTATTATGGAGTGAAATTCGGTTTATAGCAGGGTGGGACATTCAAGAATTGATTTTCACCATTCAGGAACTGATTTCAATTCTGACAAAGAAGTCATTGATATAAATTTCAACCATCTGTAAATGGTGTTTACATTTCAACAGGTAAAAAATAAATGTGGTACATTTCTCAGTAACTACTAACGATTTTATTAAGGATTTTCATTTCCAAAGAAGAAAAACATATTTATGGAAAAGCAAAAGATTCGAGAAAAACAAACTATATTTTATTTTTTTAAAAGGGAATAAGGAATAAATTACTTTTACTTTTATATGATTCGTAGAATTCCTGTTCTCAAAAATTAAGAATTAGGCGTTATTTAAGCGTATATTTGTGTTCACACATGAAGCAAATTTCGATAATTCATTTCTGGAATGGGCAGTTTTATTTAAAATTAAAAATTGGCATTCTATAGAATTGTTTCATTTTTATATTTTAATCCGAACTTCTTAAATTATGAATCTTACTCCAAGTTGAATAATGTGAGTGAAATTTGAGATTTACAAACTCTGCTTCTAGGTTCTATTAATTTTCATTAAATAGTTGTAAAATAAAAGTAAAATGATCAAATATTTTATACGAAGTAGAAATCAGAACTACTTAAGCATTTTTTTAAAAATATTTTGTTTAAAAATGCAGGGTTAATCAAAATGAATGTCTTGATTTCAAAGTTTTACTGCAAAACAATTGTTTGTTGTATTTATATGAAATATACATACACGAATGTGTTAAGGGGTTGAGGTGGGAAGATCCCTTCCTCTAAAGAATTTTTCCCTAGTTGCCACATTTCAGTCATTAGTCTGCAGTATTGGTAAAGATAAACGAACATGATATTTTAGTCTGTACATCATTGGCACATGCATAAATATGTGTTAACTTAAAAAAGCAAGACAATGAATTTTTATATCTCATGTGGGTATTTTTTGTGAAATGTGCACCGAAATTTTGCTGAAATAATTTAGTTTTCGAAAGAAAGACTTGTTGTATTGCGAAAGCTGCGAAACTGTCTTTGCTGTTTGGAGAAAATGACAATTCCGCTTCATGTAAAGTGCGCATTCGCCGAAATCCACTTTTTAATCGATATTTAAAAATGAGTTACCTTTGAATAAATGAGTAGGTGGTTCATATTATTATACCAATATCTATCAATTCTGTAGAGTGTGCTTGAATCAGATAGCATAATCTATGTAATTAGTGGGCACAGGAGGATGACATTCAATTGTTTTTCATTTGTATTTTCCATTTAATGATTCTCTTTTAAGTAAATAGTTAAATGGAAAATAAATTTATGAATATCTATAATCTTAACAAGAAAACAAATGCCGTATACGAAAAAAACAACAACCAAGAAATTTTTTTACTATATCATACGCATTTTAAGTAAACAAATGTTGTTTTGATCGACAATTTGCCGATTTGAGGAGAGTGTGGCGGAGTGCTTGAATTCAAGGTTCTTAACCTCAAGACATAACAGGTGAATAATGGCGTGCAATGGGATTACTCAATAAGTGATTGTGCAAGATAAATTGTGGATTTACTTAAAATATAACAATTAATTACTGACGCATAAGGAAAAAAAAAGGAAGAAAGAAGGATTTACATGAATGAATTTCGGTAAAAACGGTTCAGAGTGGCAAAGTTAAGATCCTAATAGTTCTAGGTTCCTGAGGTTCTATTGACTTTAAAAAAAAATGACAGATTTTTTTTTCTCTATTTTCAGGTTTTGACGATGCACTACATATTGTGCATATTCTTCAAAATTACTGTACCATATTACCGCCATTTTTTCTTAGGAATATTATCACAAATGGTAAGAATGTTACTATATTCAATGACAAACGAATCTCTGCTCTTGATGCAGGACGATGCGCTATAATGGAGTATATTTCTCAAGACCTGTCACTTCTGTTTCTATGTTATCATTGCCATTTAACTTGAGAGAATCACCGTTATTGCCTTTTCGATAGTTCAGCAGAATTCGGTAAAACTGTCATATTCTATGACAATCGTTTTTTTAATCCTGGTGATTGAAGATCCTTTATAGTAAAATAATTTTTTTGTTAATATAACTGGTAAGATGTTAGCTGTCATTATTTCAAATACTTAAAAGGACTTATATTCTACAATTAACTTGGGTCATAGATTGATTTTAAGCCCATATTAAAACTTTGAAAAAAATCATAATATATTTTTAAAAGATAAATAACGGAACAGAATGGACAAATTCATAGTTTTCGCTGGACTGAGTCAAATATAATATTAAAACAAAATCATGTCCCTATCCTCAAATCTTCGAAAAAATTTAGCGTCTCTGAATTAGATACCGGCACGTGTCAAATAGTACATTTCCAATATTTAAAATATATAATGCTTCTTTAAGGCTGCTTTGGTTCTTTGATTTTTTTCCTTGTCATATATAAACTTATTCTTTTTTATATTCTTTTATTATTAATCAAAAAATTGTGTAGAAGAGATGGAATATTATTCGTTAACTTCATCACTTGTGTGTCCTTATCCTATTAAGCTCCAATTTTTTTTGGGGCTGAAATGTTTTGGCCGTATATTATATACAAGCACAAAAAGTTATGCAACAGTATAATTATATTCAAACTAGGTTTTCTTTTGGAAATATTTGAAATTTTTGAAAAGAGGCATCATTATAAAATGATCAATAAAACCCTTTCAATAAAAAGCAAAAGACAGAGTCGATAACGGATTATATATTTATATTAGCATTTAATTATAATATAAAAACCAAACCAAGCGTATATTGTTTCAACTATGACAATTTTGTTCCGTTCAACTTACCGAAGAATTTCAAATTTATTCATTTGTTGTAGAGAAATAAAGCACATAATACACATACATAATTAGCTATACACAATACATTTCACTTTCACTTCACTTTTAGCTACCCACAATATTGAATAGTATAATATAAAATAAAACTAAATTGCCAAGAGTACCAAATACAATTTTGGCACCGTGCTGTGTACGTAAAATTCCAAAATCCCTAAATGGAGATTATGGAAATTAATGGGTTAAGGTTGCTGAATTTAAGAATATAATTTATGTAATAATGTGCAATAACAGCCATTTTTATTTTGGACAATATCAATAGTTGATTGCATGATGTGGAGCCAAAGCTGCTATCGGTCACCTACCAATCGATAGATTAATACAATTTTTTTTTTTTCAAAAAAATCTTTTACTTGACTGGCTGTGTATTTCGGAATTACTAAACATAAAAATTTGAAATAATTTGAAGAGATCAAATCATCAAATTATTTTATTCTAATTAATCGAAAAAGAATTTCGTATTTATTTTCTTAGGAAGAAGTTATTTTATTATCATAAACATTCAATTAGCACAATGAAGCGTCGATATGTAAGAAAGATTCAAGCTGCCTCTTTGATTAGAAGAGTTAAAAGCAATAAAAGAATTAGTAAGATGTGGCTTAATATGGAATATAACAAAGAAAACGACAAGGTCTGCCTCAAAATTAGAAGAAAAAAAATTCCAAGTTTACGCATAATTAGACTTAGATATTAAGACTTTAAATAATCAATAAAAATCTTGGTAAATAATTGTTCAATCTAATTAAACCACAGTTCCTAGACAAAAAGAATTTTTTTCTTTATGGTATGGTATTTCCGTAACAGTGGTCTAAATATATCCCAGGTCTGATAAATGAAATGGGCATAAATTCGAATCGCATGAGTTGATGAGAACCAAAGAAAAAAAAAGAACTTTTTTTTAGTTTGTTTTCCATTCAGTTGGAAAAACAAATTTGGGTCTAGAAAATGAAGACTGTTATTTATGAAGGCTCTGGGCGGTATGGAAAAAGAAATTACAACTTCTGTATTACAGAGATGGAGTAATCCTGGCGCAATGGAGCAAATCAGTGTTTGCAAAAGATTCTGAGGCCTACTTCAAAGTCTGCTTCTGGAAAGCAGAGAGTAATTTGCTTTTTAATTTCATTTGAACCTTGAGCGAAGAACTGACACCTTTTCGTTGCAATAATTAAGGTCATTCTTAAGAAGAAATCGCTGGCGTTGAAATCAGACAGTGGAACAAATATGTAAATTTCTTTCTTTCTTTTTTAGAAAAAAAAAATCGAAATATTTTGCTTTCAGTAAAGGATTTTAGCCTGTGTGCTGTGTTTGTTCACACTAGTTTATTGTCTTCTCTAGTTAGTTCATTCTGTTTTATTGTTCTTATGAGCCTCAATATGTTAATGACAGCTCGCAAACTGTGCTATGTTTGTTGGATGTTAGCAATTTGATTTCAAAGAATTAGCCTTTTCATATCGAAAACGTATTATTTAAACTGGGTCACTACTGAAATCTGGAAAAAAATCCTTACGTTTTCCCTGTACATATATTCAAAATATACGCGAATAGCACTCATGTGCTAGTAATAATGGAATATGGGTTTAAAAAGTGAAAAAAGCAAGAAAAGGAAGCAATATTTCAACATTATTCGAAATGTCATATTAAAAGAAGTTTAATATTTTACATAGAGAAAAATTAAATAATTTTATCTTTATTTATTATATAGAATTTAGCAAGACTAAATGTATATATTAAAAGAGGTGGGGGGATATTACCTCTCATACTCTTTAACTGTAAGTCACACAAAATTAAGGACTCTGGTAAAATAAAACACAAAACATTTTTGTCGTCATGGTACAAATCGTTTAATGATTAAGTAACAAAAAAACATTACAAAGAAAGATTACTTTTTTTATTTATTCCTTTTTGCCAGTTTAATTATGTGGACATCAATTTCTACAACTACAGAATTTTCAGCTATCAGTCTCATGGAGCTAATGGACCTTATTCGTAATAAATAAGGTATGACTTTCTGTGAGTACATTTTTTTTAGCTATTTCACTTTCATTGAACATATGTGAAAATATTTCCGATATATTAATAAATGCGTTAAATGCGACGGAACAAATTTTAACGCCCATAAAAATTCAGCTTTCAATTATTGTTCTTGAACTAAAAAGTTTACAACAAATTCACCCACATGTCTTTACAAGGCATTACTTTGGCTTGAAACTGCTAAAGTTTTCAAGAAAGAGATGAACATTATTTAGAAAGAAAAACAAATAAAAAGTAAGATTTGTTTCTTTTTTTTTTAATTTGACAATCTTATCTTGGAAACGGATGCTTCATTCAGGCATATGAATACGATTTTAATTATATTGCACACAATATCCAGCCGTATATCATGCAACAATTTCAGCCTTGTTTCATGCAATTTTCAATGATTTAAATTTATTAAATCAATAAAAATATTGCAGACTTTCCGCTTCAGCTTACCTTTTGCAGTAATTCACACTTGTAGCACTAACAAGTTTCCTTTTTTACTTTCCCTTATATGAAATACAGATAGTGTACAGTAATCGTCAAAAAAAAAAAAAAATTAACACGTGATTTTACCGATTCTTCACGAATTAGATCCTCGTGAGTTCCAAAAACACCTTTTTAGTTTCACGTTTGTCTGTCTGTCAATACGATAACTCAAGAACGCTTTGAGGCCGATAGATTAAATTTTATATATAGACTTATGATTACATTTATGCATTTTTGTCAAATATTGTGCGAAATCCATTCGAAGGAAATATGTTTGTTTTGCTGTTCAATTGAACTCGCTAACTCGAAAAGTGCTAAAAATTTGTCTAACTCGTAAAGTGCTAAAAGTAAAATTTGGTACGCAATTTAACATCTAAAATATAAATTCTTATCAAATTTAAAACGAAATCTGTCTAAGGGTTGACCAACTGATGGTCTGTATTTTCGCATACATGTAAACGCAATAATTTATGAATGAAATTACTTAGACCAATGAAATCCAGTATGTTATTTTGCAACTATAACTGTAATGCCATGTTAGATTTTAGTTTTATTTATTCGGCAAGAAAATGTTAAAAATACATATTCGCACGATAAATCAGTAAAAATATTAGATTCATGCCAAAAATTTACATTTCTTAATTGTTGTTCGCTAATGCCTTACAAAGCATTCGTGGCCTTTCCTAAGGTCGAAATTTTTTGTTGGGTGGGGTGGGGGGATAAGACCTAATTGGAGAGTATGCGAGAAAGTTTCGGCGATATTACTCTCTCTGTTCATTCAATTAACTTTGGGTAATTTTCTTATTTCTTAATGTTAATATATATGCTTCATATTTTTGGTGTATGTAAGGATAGCAGGAAATTTAACCTAAACAATTAAAGCTTTTAATTAACTTACTTTCTTTGGAAATTTACTTTAAAAATAAATTTTAAAAATGATTTCTATTCTATTCATTGCACTCATTCATAAAGATTTTTGTAAATGTTACTGATAGAATTTTTCTATTGTAAACATACGCTATTATAATTTTTTATAGAAAAATCATTATGCATGAATATAAACAATATTTAGTTAAAATTTATAATTTTTCTGTTCAAATATTTAACACATTTTCATAAATTGTTTTAATGATGATAGCAAAATTGTATTTGGAATCATTTTGATGAGTTAAAACTTTTTTTAACACAGTTGAGTTGTGACATGAAATTGTTCAAATAACAAAATAATTCATTTAATTGTGAATATATATATATATATATATATATATATATATATATATATAACTATCGAATTGCGATAAATAAATTTGTTTTTTAAAAAGTAAAGAAAAACTGTTTTTAGAATGAAAGAAAAAATTAGAAACAAAGTTGTTCAAAATAGTGAAAAAGCAGAAAATCTTAAGCATCTTTTATGTGCATGAAACGTTTCCTTCTATTGTATCAACAGTTATGTATTGAATAAATATTATTGTATTCATAGATAAATTCAGCAGAGATGCAGAATATTATTAGGTTTGTAGAATGTTTCATCACTCATAAATTACAATAATTAATATTTTTATTCCAAAAATATTAATTTTTTTTAATAATAGAAAAGTAAAAACAGCGGAGATCACAAATTTCATTACGAGATTTATAATATTTGTTACTATACCTTATTATATGTTATTTATTGTTTTCAATAATTCATAATTTTTTCAATACCCTTTAATATTGATGAAATGCATTATGAATTATTTTAAATGTAATAATTTGCTTTAGTTAGCTGTAAAAATTTTCTAACAACTTATGATTACATATTATATTTGTTTGAAAATAGTTATCGAAGATATTTTCCAGGAAAAATATTATCACATTAATTTATCACTATTAAAAATTTTCTTATTGAAGAAAATTTATTAGTTTAATTGAAATTATACTTGCAAGCATTTAAAGGCTTTTACGTTTACTTTCACATATTATGATAATAACATACCTACTACTTTCATTTTTTGCATAATTATTTGAGGTTATGCAAAATATATATAATACTAGCCGCCTTTGGCGACCAGCCGGTTCGCCAATCTTAATGTTCGTTAAAATTTTAATAATTAAATATTTTATGCAATTCCTACTTTAATAGCTTCTTCCTCAAAATATTTTAAAACTTCAAATTTTGATAGGCATATAATTCTCTCATAATATTATAAACGCCTTCAGTCATAACGTAATATGTATCTCTCTAATTTTCTGTTAGTTCCCGTAGAATTTATACAATAAATTAAAGTGGAAAGGATTAATATGCAATTAATATAATAATATTTTTTACTGAAACAAAGTATTTTTTTGTAATATGATTACTGAAAACAGTCACTGAGCGTTTAAACTTTATGGGCACTAAAGAATATCTTTCTTAATTTATGTAATATTTCAAAAATTTGTCAACAAAATTTTCTCAGATTCATCATGACCAGATTGATTCATTAACAATGTTTAATTTTAAATGCATTAAACACTAAAAAAAACAAAAACAAATCGTTTAAAATAATCGGTTGAAAACAGGTTTAATAAAGCTAAAAAAACGATGTACTTAAAACTATAAGCGTATACAAAAAAATATATAACTAACATAAATACAATTTAATTACAAAAACATGCAATTAACCTAAAAATAATTTAAATCATCCGTTGATAATGGTTGCCATGTCAACAATCAGAACACAATGCGCATGCGTGAATTTTCAACGCCAGTTACGGTAACGCAGATGCGTGAGTTTTTTTACGCCAGTCGGCTATGCAGATTAAAAATTTTTAATTTCCTTTATTCCGTTTTATTTTAATTCAAAAGTACTTAAGAATGAATCTGAAAGATCGATTAATTGACAATGTTTAATTTTAAACGCATCAAACGTTAAGAAAATAAATAGAATCGTTTCAAATAATCAGCCGAAAAATCTTAAGCCTAGACTCATGACTGTTGGGAAAAAAACTGAAGCCGTACTCATTTGGCGGTGGGGAAAATGAAAAGATTTTTTTTGCGGGAAAGTTAGTTTTTAATTAATAATTAAAATTCTAATTAAAAATTCAAAAAAAGGGCTATCCTATCTTTTAAGTTAGATCAAACTGCACACGGTGTGCAAATTTGATTAAAACCGGTAAGTAGTTTAGGAGTCCATCGCGGACAAACAACGTGACACGTAATTTATATATATTAAGATAATATTATGCAATATTTACAAATGTAAAATAAGTGTGGATTTTTTACTCAAGGATATTTGAAATATCTAAACGTAAAAGTTATTTGGTTCGCTGCTCACATGATTTTGAATTATTAAACACACACACACACACACACACACACACACACACACACACACACACACACACACACACACACACACACACACACACACACACACACTGCCTCTATCTCTCTCACATGCACACACTCTCTCTCTCACACACACACACACATGCACATATTATAACATTCATATCAATTTGAATTAACATAATATTAAGGAAAGCATATACATATTTCAAAGAATCTTCAGTCTTATTGTGGCAAATATATTCCGTAATGTTCAGTTCAATATAAAATAAAATATTACTGAAAAACATAATTATAAAAAAACATTCTTCAGTTTTATATTGTTATAAATATATTCCATGATATTCCTCTCAATTTGTGCATTTACAGGGCTGACTGAGTCTATTTTAACGTTGATTTGAAAGTTCTCAAGTTTATTTGCGCCTAGCTGCTTATTTTCTAATTGATTTCCTTTTAATCCTTTTCTCCAAAGTTTTATTTACAAATTATTCTTCCTCTTCCTCCTCCTCTTTTTTCCCCTTTGTAAGGAATATTTTGAATTCTGTGGTTGTTTTTGTTTTTTCCCCTACGAAAATTTTATTAACTTCTCGCGTAATTCTCGGTGATTTTGTTTTAGAAATAAATCGATCGATGCCATTGAAAAAGTGAAAGCAACTTCTCTTTTTGCTATATAAAGTACCTTTGCACATTATATATATAGATTCCACAAATGTCTTATATTAAAAATTGAAAAAATTGTAAACTTATAGTTTGCAACTAAAAACACTGATTCTTACCACATCTTTCAGTCTAAAATAAATTCGTGTATTTGTTCATTGACAAGAACTTAAGCATTAGTACTAGAATTCATCATCCGTTTGTCATGGTCAAATTATCTCCCCAAAATGTAATTTTATAGTTTAATAGATTAATTTTAAATGGATAAATGGATTTATAATATTTTCTTTCGACCAATCATTGTTAAATAATCCTGAATCATGTACTCCCACATACACAAACAAACAAGAAACAGATTCCTTGACTCTTTTTATTGTATTTAATCTCCTTCCAAATTTCTTGCAAATTTTATAATGTTGGATATAAATGCAAATGCCACACAATCATGAATCATAAAACATAAATACAAACATCAACAATCTTATAAAGTTACTAGAATGAGAAAAATAAACAATAAACATGTTGGTTAACTTTAAAATGCACTGTATACGAAACGGAAATGATGTAAAAGAAGAGCCTTATAATGAGCACAGCCTCAAAATGCCTAAATCCTCCATTATAGTCTGTGTATTTTCTGTAGGCGGTTCAAGGTCACATTTTCTACCGCGTTACTGGTACCAGACAACCAATAACGAGGTAGGAAATGTGACCTTGAACCTCCTACAGAAAATACACAGACTATAGTTCTATGCCAAAATTAAAAGTAGCCACTTTTTAAATATAAATAAAAGAAGAAAAATTTTGATCATAAGATAGAAGGAATCTTTATTTGCATAAGCAACAATTGCTAGTTGCGACCATTCTTGGTCACAAATATTAGCGATAATCTAAGTCAATACCATACGAAACAATCATAATTATAACTTAAGTTAGTTCCATTTTGCATCCAGGTGTGAGTGTGCTAAGATGATATCTACATTAAACATAATCTAATGAAATGAATATACAAAAAGCAGTTTTAGAAAAGTTTAACAAATACATGTTTTGCATATGGCAGTCGAAAACATCTAGGTGGTACCAATGTATGGACTACTGTATGGCTATCAAACAGAACAATTATTACATACAAATCAAATGATGAATTTCCTTTCATATTCAATTCAATACCTTTTTCTTATCAATGTACAAGAAAAGTTGTAAACATTTATAATCGAAGTAATTTTTCTTTAAGATTTACTACTGTTTAATCATGATTATCTCAAGATTACAGAATACAGCAAAGCTAACTTTGAAGAATTAATTATCAAAGTTGACCAGATTTTAATTAGAGACTTCCAACATCCTAAATTTTTGCCCGGTCCCTCTCTATAAGATAGCCCTGCTATAGAAAAGATGGGGCGATGTGTAATGGTGGGGCTGCATGTAATTGGGGCTTTGTTTTAACCGAAACGTCGTCCTTTGACGGGTTCTGGGCAGGGCCTTGTCATCGCAGTGGATTAGGCAAAGAGGAGGCAGAAATCTCCTTTCAGCTCGAGTCTCTGACAGCTCCGCATCCAGCAATGAGCTCGAGCTCAGGAGAAAAGAGCAAAAGAAAAAAAAGAGCTCCCTCGGCGAGATAAAGCGATAGAACCAATGGAAGAGAGAGACTCGGTTCTAAAAATATGATAAGACGAATTTTTCATTCTGCGTCTTGGACTCCAACTCGCGCATGATCATTCGAGAGAGAAAATAAATAATCTGACTATGGACCAGAAAAGATTTATGCTTCTTATCTTGTTTTGTTTTGGGAAGAAAACAAGTTTGGGATGTGTTTTTGGTACTGTCTGCGGTGGAGATTGAGACTGCGATGATGAAGCATCTATTTATTAACAAAGGAAGAAAAAAAAATTACAATGTTATTTTTTCTTAGATAATTCTGTTTTTCTTCTTAATTTGTTGGATACGGGAATGTTACTTAAATTAAATCAATTAATTTTTCAAAAATTTTCTTCATAGATTTCCGTTTTTCTTCTTAATTTGTTGGATACGGGAATGTTACTTAAATTAAATCAATTAATTTTTCAAAAATTTTCTTTATAGATTTCCGTTTTTCTTCTTAATTTGTTGGATACGGGAATGTTACTTAAATTAAATAAATTAATTTTTCAAAAATTTTCATTATAGATTTATTGCTAATATAATGGGGTGCTTTTTTATTAAATAGCGCTAAAAGAATATAAGCATTAAGAAGATAGATACTAAGACCATGAGGCAATTAATTTATTTTTGCTTCCTTTATAACAAAAGTAAAGCAATCCATTCCATAGCTCAACAGTTAAATGGCAATATATCATTCCTTGGACACACTACAAAATATATACCCTGAAACATAGACAAAAAATATCTTTCCCAATCTATATGTGGCATTTCACTCGAATGAATGGCTCCTGCCGAAATATTGACTATAAGAAGAGAAGAGATCCCTGGATACCTTAGGACTTTGAATTTCGCCTATAGAAGGCGAACCTTTGAGAGGAATAGTTTTATACTATAGGAAAACCATTATTGGGTACGAACTTCAAATTTAAAAGAAGAAATTAATCCATACTCGTATAAATGCTTAAGAATGAAGCATAAATTGTGAAATTAGTCTTTCTGCTCCAAATAATTCGTAATAAACCTTAAAAAGATTCAGAAAATTGCCAGATAGTTTTTAAAGCGAGAATTTTATATTGCCAATTTCAAAACCATTTATCGATTCTCTTTTGAAATCTAAAAAAGAAAAAAGTTATTCAACTATTTTTGCTTCAACCTCTTAAGTTTATCACTTTGCAATTTTTCGTATACGAAGCGCACCGACAGAAAGTATTGTTATCGTTAAAAAAATTCAAATTTGGGATTTTGACAGATCTCTACATTTCAAATCCCCTTGAATTTCATAAAACACATTTTTAGAATTATGCTTGTCAATCTCTGAATATGATAATTTAAAAAAGTTGTGAAATAGACAAATGAAAGTTGATATATGGACTCGACACCAAATTTTTAGATAACTATTAAATTTTAAATGAAATCCATCAAGAGGAATTTCGGTTATCTGAAAGTCAATACGATAAAATTTGGCACATAAATTTAGTATCTAATATGTAGATACGCATCAAATTTGGAATCAAATCCATTTAGTGGTTCACGGTTTGTCGGGCTATACTTTCACAAGAATACAGATTCGATAATTCAGGAATGCAATGGCTTAAATTTTATGAAATTTTATACATGATTTTGTGACAACGATTGTAATTGTTTGATTTTAATAAGTCGAAAAAAATCTCACCATAACACATATTTTTTCTTCTGATACTTGTGTATTAACCACATACCAGCGATTGATCTCTAAAAAATTACTAACAATTAAAACCTTTTTTTTTCCATGTAAATCTATAATGTTTTGCCTCATAAGTCTTCTTTTGTGATGGTTTCAGCCTTTTTATCATTTGAATCTTTGTCAGAGTTTAAAGTAATTTTTTAAAAATCTTTTTATTTATATTTTAGTTATACTAAACAGATATAAGTGTCATAATTATTTCAAATAAAAGTAAATGATATCTTTATAAAAATAACGAAATTGTATCTTCTTTTTCTCTCTCACTCACTCTTCCCTCCCCCCACCCTTCATTGAAATACATTAAGATTTACTGCGAAAAATCCCCTCACCCCCCAGCCATAAATTAAGATTTACTGCGAAAAATAGGAAAATGATCGAATTACTTTCATTGGCCATACTATTTTCAGAAAAAGATGTTATGCGAAATTTAAAATTGTGAGTGAAAACAAAAGTTTTTCCTAAAAGTAAAATTCAGCACCTGATAACGACAAGGTAAAAAGCACATAATAAACCACAAGTTTTTTTAAAAATTCTTTCAACATCAAAATAATGAAACCATTATAATTTTCATTTAAAATAAGAGTGACTAAATTACATCATTCGGTATGTATTTCTCCAATAATATTTTCTAAAGAATTCAATTTTATTTGGAAAATAAGTAATAATTATTTTAAGCGAAAATAAGAGTGAGTAATAATAACAATAAGTAACCATACAAGTAATAATATTATGAGTAAGGGACTTAATAAAGATATTTCATTCAAAACTTAACTTTCTTAAAACTTATATGAAGATATTTCATTCAAATGTCATTCTAAATGAGAAATATGCAATTTCTATTTTGCGTATCACCACTGTATTCTGAAGTGAAAATGCAATTATGAGACCAACTTTTACTTAAAGCTCTGGAAATATCGCCGTAATTTGAAGAAGCATTTTATCACTCTATATATATATATATATATATATATATATATATATATATATATATATATATATATATATATATATATATATATATATATATATATATATATATATATATAAGGCATATCCCTATCACATTTAATACTTTTTTTAACTTTTTTTTTCTTATATCATCTTAAGGGATTCCTCCCTCAACTGACAAAATCCCGGAGATGACAGGTCCCTGTCATTTTGGAGGAGGGATAGAAAATCCCCACACATCGAAAACGAAGCGAACCAAAGGCAGGGGGGAAAAAAAGAAAAAAAAGGAAAGAAGGGAATCAATAAATACAGAAGGGGGGGGGGAGAAAAGAGGACGAGAGGTTTTTCTTGAAGAGTAAAGAAAAATAAGAAAGGATACGAAAAGAAATTTTTAAATCGATTTCTTTGTTGTTTCTTAAAGATCCGGTGAAACGATTCTTTGGTTTCAGCAACTCTTTCTAAATTTCTGGCTAAGCCATCTTTATAAAGCTGTTTATAAATTAAGTACGCAAACTCCTCATAAATTTAAAATTAAAAAAAATATTAAAAACTTAAATTTAAATTACAAAATGTACAAATAAATTAGGATTACTTACAAAAAAATGTAAATAAAAAAATATGAAAAATTAAAAAAAAATGGTAAAGATCAAATTTATGGCAAATGTTAAGTTCATCTATATAGTTTCGGTTAGCATGTAAGTTATTTAAGTAAAAATGATGGAAAATGATTAACCACTTGAAGTATTTTGATAAAATTTAGGAATACCTCCCGCTATGCAGAAATGTCGAGCAAGTAATCAACAATTGTTTGTATGTTTCACAGATGTAAAAGAAAATTATAGCTGGACCGGAAGTATATGGGCACTAAATTAATTCCATCTGTTTGTATTTTAAGCTATTAATCACTTCTCCAGCATTTTTGGTCAGTAATAATTTGTCCGACACTAAATGCCTGGATATACTAGAGCTAGGATCAAGTAAAGAAAAGAAGTCTTTTCTTTAGTAGAAATAAGATAGCAAAAGCAAGGAGCAACTGGTACAATAGTATTTCCATTAAATTAATTAAGAGAGTAAATTAAATAAGAGAAGAAGATACACAAGATTATATTTACAGTGTCGAATGCCTTTGAGTATTCAGTTTTTCAAACATTTGTTATTGATGCTTTTTCCTACATGACATTGTAAATGGCATGCCGAATAAAGCTTGCAATGACATTTTGTTTTTATGTATTTTAATTGTAATATTGATATGCAATTGTAATTACTATGAAATAAAACACTTGTTAAATGGTCATTAAATTTACAATGGCACAAAAACACAATTGTATCGTGAACATACATGCAAGACGTGTATAGCAAAACGAAAAGCAAGACTTTTTCAATATGTGCGATAATATTCCTTTTTACTTACCATTGTTAAAGTCATATTACACACAACAAATAATGATTTTTTATGTCAATGTGTTGATACACTATTGTAAATTTATTTTTTATGAAATCTCCATACTACATTTTACTTATTAGTTTCTTAGTTTACCGATAAACAGGTACTTGTAGCTGTCACCCATTGAATTTGCGATTTCATGTTCTATTTAAAAACTTGACTTTTTTCTGAATGACCCATGACGCTCTGAATTCCCAAAACCTTAGATATAACCTTTATAGGAATAGTTTCCTTTCAAGAAAACACTTCAAACCTGGAAGTACGAAAGGACTGGATATATGAGTGAGTTCTCGCTTGCTTGCTACAAAAATTGTGACGTACTTGGGTTATTGGCGAGAATATCTCTATCTGCGACTGAAGATTGTACCTTCCTCAGATGCCATGAGTAGGCACAAAAACAGGTGATCACAGTGTTGTATACCTGTGTCATTCACGAAACCCTATCATGAAGTATTTCATATGCCAACATTGGTAAGTGGATGAGAGAAAGTAACCTGTTCATGACTATGTTTCCCTCAAATATGGAATATGAAGTCACTAGATATTTTCATGTCCTGTCTCTAACCTGAAGAGTATAAAAATAGTGGTGTGAATGCGTTAGCTATATCCCTCCCCAATGATACGTCGTCCAACCATCGTGTGTAGTAGTGAAAGTGCATGGCTCGATAAGCGGCATTGTTGTAATTGACCATAGCACACGTATCACACGTCACATGTATTCATGGTGACCGAGCCAGCGTCCTGGCATAGGGGTAGCGCGTCATCACCGTGATCTGGGCGTTCTGGGTTCGAGTCCCGGTTTGGGCATGGTTGTTCTATCTGTGAGATGTGTGAATGTGCCCTCCTGTAGAAAGGGGTTGTGCAAGCTAATGAGTGATGTGTAAGTAGCAAAGTCGTACTCTTGGCCTTAATTGTCGCTACTGGAAAAAAAAAAAAAAAAAAAAAAAAAAACCAAGAGACGCTTCCCTACCGGCTTAATATCACTGTCTTCGCAACAGCTGGCTTGTCCATGGCAAGTGCCATAAGAAACAACAACAACATGGTGACCGAATCATGAGTCCTTACCTGTTCGTTAATAGGGAAATCATTCTTTCCGTGACTGTGTCTTTTCTATTTCGATAAATATGCCTTGGGCATTTTAAATAATTGAAAATATTTTATTATTATATTTAACAATATTTTATCATTATTCGATTCATCATTTATGTCTTCAAAATATTTTAAAACTTGCTTTTAACACCAAAAATGCTTCAAATATTTCATACTTTACCAAGTAAAGATTTAATATTTGAAAATTTCCTCTTGCCATTATCATTCAGCAACAGAAAGCAATTTTTAAAGGTCTGTTTTTGTGTTATTTGCTATTTATTAGAGCAAACGATGTTCAATGTTCAATTTAACGAAAATTATTAATTCTGTATTAAATACAGAAATATTTCTGGGATATACGTATAATTCATAATTATTGTTATTTTTTATCTATTTATAAAAAAACTTCTGTTTTTAATATTTATTTTGTCTCCAAATGTTTAAAAGAATTTAGGAATTCAGATAAATTTCTTTTTCAATCCTACGCCTTGTTATCCTTTGTATCACTGGCTTTTTTAGAACATTACATTTTTTCTAGTGATTATTACTTTCTTGTAAACTAAGCATACATAGACAAAATACTGTCGCATAAAAATTTGGATTCGATATTTTGATGAGATTTCGTGTTCTAGATCTTCGTGATTCTGATTTTCTTTCAAAATGATGTCTGTCTGTCTGTGAGCAGGGTAACTGATGTCCTCTTAATGGTGAAAGGAAGATCGATAACAAATTCTGAACTAAATCTGTCTTGGAGTAGTCTGTCTATCATTGTGCATATGAACATGACATCTCAAAAACGCAATGACAAAATTTAATACACCAGAATTTTTCATGTAAAATGTACAAGGGTGGTATGGTCACTCTTATTTTGAACTAAAATTGTGGACAAAACCAATTACAATGAATTTTTATACTTTGAAGCTCGATTCAATAAAATTTCTTTATAATGTCACTGAATAGACGTTTCCAAGACGACATATTAACAAGAGTGACATGGAATCAACTTTTGCTTCAAACCGCCTTCCAGCAGTTGAGCTTTACAATAATATAAGTCATTATTTCTTTAATAAGATAATTCATGAAAATTATGGTATTGAAAATCATTTTAGCTTATTTTTAAGCTCATAATATCGGATAATGTTTTTTACAATCTGAAATTTTTTATCTCAAATGGTTATTCAAAAGTCGTTATTTTAAGTAAATTTACAATACATTATATATATATATATATATTATACACATTTTTTTCTTTCTTCATAGA
The DNA here is from genome assembly GCF_947563725.1 of Argiope bruennichi. Taxonomy (NCBI): domain Eukaryota; kingdom Metazoa; phylum Arthropoda; class Arachnida; order Araneae; family Araneidae; genus Argiope; species Argiope bruennichi. The sequence continues at coordinate 102,650,460 of NC_079158.1, forward strand.
TATATAAAAGACTAGAGGCGTTGGCGTTTCCATGACAACGCATTAACAAGAGCGACGTGTCACTGAATTTTGCTTTCAAGCTACCTTCTTACAGCTGAACTTTACGATAATATGTCATTTTTTTTAAATAGGATGAATACTGAAAGTCATGAGAACCACAATCATTTTAGTTTATTTTTGATTAAAATATTGACAATGTCACTTAAAATCTGAAATTCTTTATTTCAAATAGTTATTAAAAACTCACTTATTTTAATTGCAATAAGATCTAAGTAAATTTATAGTACATTATATGTATATTATACACTTACATCTTTTCTTCACACAGCAAATATTAATGAAATGTCATTCTCTCTCTCTCTCTTCATGTATGTATATATTGTGGTGTTTTAAAAGAATTCTGCACATTAGATAGCGACTAAAACTAATATTGGTGCAAGGATTCTTCTTAATTTCCTCCTTTTTTAAAGACATTTCCCGTAGAAAGCTACATTTTATATGCCTTTTCGACAAAAAAAAAAAGCAACAATTTATTACTTCTTGTAGTTTTAAATTGTCTATAATTTAATTCCAAATTGTAGAAGAGCTTATTCTAGAGCCTGAATAAACCCTTCAGGCAATAAACTTTTGTGCCCCTTGTTCTATCCACAAATCAATTAACAGCAGCAACAACAGAAGATGTTTTTAATGATATGAGCTTAATCTTTATATAAACAATTCCCAAGTAAAAAAATATTACGAAAAAACAGAAATATCACATATTTAATTATGATTATCTTCGAAGGCAGCTGATTGCAGTGCCTTTTATATTAAAGAAAAAGAATAAGAATAAAAAATAATTCAAACAACAGATAAAATGTCTTTTTCTTTCTAGCATACTCTAAATGTCATAACAGAAAGGGTGCCATAGTGGTTGATTTGTTAATCATCCAACTTTAAAAGAAATTATTTGCAAGTTTATTTGGAAATTATAGAGAAAAATCATGTTTTAATATTTAAACGATATTTATTTTTAATTTCATTATGTTTAAATTTGCTCCGAGAGAAAGTATAAAAAAAAATTTAAAATATGAAAAAAAAAAAGTTCTTGGTTCGCTAAAATTTTGGAGCCTATAAACAATTTTCGATTTAGCCTATGATTATTCATTTCAGTTTCATTTATTTCTTCTCTATTAAAGAAGAATAAATACGAAGCTTGAAAAAATAATAATAACTTGAAATAAATAGAAACAAACCGATTAAGATCAAATGAGGTACTTAAGAACAATGTGCTAAAAAGATTTTACTCTGTTTAATAATAGTCGCTTATTCTATTATATCAAAAATTGAGGGATTTGGCGCCAAATCTAGAAGACTGATCCTCCGTCATTTCTACCATTTGACTAGCTGTCCAGATAGGATAAAGAGTGAAAGGAGGAGAGAAAAAAGGCCCTACCTTGCGACTCCTGTGGCGATGGGGGTAAAAAGGCTTAGCAGGTGCTCCTTCTAATGTTTACATTAGTCTTAAACAGCTGCCATTTGACTATTTTGTTCACGATAGCAAACACAGAAGTGCTCGTTTTGTAAAAAAAAGTTTTGCCTTCTTAATCCTGTTGGGGTTAAATTCTTTAAAGATGAATGCGAAATAAAAATTAACTTTATATTCTAACCAAAAATTAATTGCATATTACCTCATTTTTAAAATAATGAATTAATAAATTGAAAGCAGATTAGTATAAGAATGTCTTATATTAGTTATTCAATTATTTTTTACTTATCTGAAAAATAATTATTAATTAAGTAAAAATTCCAATTACGGCGAATAATGATACATTGCATTGGAAATATCATAATTGAGCGGTTAGAAAGACGACGTCAGGATAAATAGCTCTTGGGAGGGATATTAATCTCCTTCCCAACTTTATTTAGCTTTAAGAAGGATATGTTGTCCCCAAGGCTTTTCCCAAAAATCGTGTTCGAGCTATCTATACCTCTTTATCTTTTAATCTCAAAGACAGTGCACGCAAAGACAGTGCACAGTATATATAAAACATTTTATATATACTATTATTCAATAATCTCATTTTTATATTTTTAACTTTATTTTTTTTTCAAAACTGTATTATTAATATATACTTATTTTTGGTAAATTGATTATGAAAAAAAAAAATTACAAAAGATTTTCCAAACTTATTTGTAATAAATATTGTAGCATGTTATGTTTACAGCCAGATTTAACTGTAATTATGTGATGCTTAAAAAATAAATTTTATTTTAATTATTGCAATGATATACAGCGAATACACACACACGAAAAAAACATATTAAGTAAGTGAAATATTGAAAGAAATCGTTGTAAAATATATTTAAATATTCATTAAAACTAGAGAAAAAAATGCAGAGAAATAAAATTGTTGTAAATCAAAATATAGTTTTTTTGAGCTTCAAAGTAATGTAAAAAGTGACTTATTGGAGAATATGTTTTAAAATTATTTAAGATAAAATTTCCAATTAATTTTTAGTTAAAAGTCAAATTAAAATTTTGACCTCCCTCCTCTACACTTTTTTTTCACGTGCATCTTCTAGTCAAGAAATGAATGATTTGAATGATTTTTATATAACGAATGCCAAAATTTACAGATATTATCCATTTTTATAAATATTATCAAATTATAGACAGGTAGTTTATTATTTAATATAAAAGCGAACATCATAATATAAATTTACGAAAATAAATTTTTACGAAATTTTTAACTTGTTGCGAAATAAGTGCATTAAGCCAGCTGAATCGCTTGCAGGATTCATTCTCACAATAAACAGAATACAGTGTATATGTTTATTATACAGCGTATATACAGAGTATTATACATATATATCTGTGAGCATAAATAACTTTTCGGATAACATAGAAGCATTTTATTTTAATATGAACAATAATACTTTATTTACTGATAAAGCATGAAAATACATGAAATTATAGTAAGAAAATTTAACTCATAACACAAAGGTGAAAATATTTTTTTCATGTGAGCTGAATTTGGAAAATAAACGTTGCCAGTTAATAAAACAAAAACTTCTCTTCGGTTTGTAAATAGCAAAAAAGAGTTAAAACGTGACAATAAACAATTGATTCAGTAACTTGGGTTCAAACAATAAAAATACCTTATTATTTCAATAATAATTTAACGCATAAAAATACTTTATGGAGGAGATGCATAAAATAATGTATAAAAGATTTACTTGGCATTAAGTATTATTTATTATACCCTGTAAATCATCTCAAAAGGGACAGTTAGTAAATATAATTTCTTTTATTAGACAAAATTACAAGTAGCAATTTTATGCTCGAAATTCCCACCCAAGATCCAACTAATCTACCGAGCCTAGGCGCTTCCAAAGAACCCCCTACATCACTTGGCACTGAATCCAACTAATAAATATTATAGGGACAAATTCTTCATGGATTAAAAAGAAAAACTTCTTTTTCATTCACTAAAGCCTTCCTTTCGAGCCTAAAACTATTTATCTTCAATATTTATTTAAAAAGCGATATTATGTAATTAAATTCATCTCCAATACCTATTTCAGTATCTAATCAAATACTTCAAGAAATAAATAAAAAGCTATTATTAATATCAAAGGGTCTTACTGGACTTTTTAATTCTCTATTGAGAAAAATATAAATAAAACGATTCCAAAAACTTAAGGCTCCTCTCACCAGCTCAAAGGAAGCAACTTTTAAACAATACCATAGCAGTTATTATTTCTGAATATTAGTAAACCAAATTGTGAAATAGTAAAATGCGAAAAATATTAATTTGTAATTAAGTAGCAAACTAATTGTTTAAAAATATTTGTAAACAAGTTTTTGTGCATGTCAGATTAAAAACATAAACTATTTGGAATTATTTCATTATTTCAATACGGTATTTTCAGGATTTTTTAAATGTGATCGCTTTTAACCATAAACTGTGCTTTATCAAATTAGAAGTTTTTTAAAAGAAAATAATTCCATTTACTCACATCTTTCAGAACATAACATTTTGAAATTCGAAGATTCAATTTCATTCATACATTATCTAAATAGTTTATATGCTCATTTTCAAGATAACATGAAATAGAAATAGTTCTTCCAAATATCAAAAATTTCAAAAAAAAAAAAAAAAAAAAAAAAACCCTTCTAAAAATACATTAAAAAAAATTTTAAAAAAACTTGGTAGAGAGGAAACGGATTGAATAACAAGAAAATAAAGTTGTAAAGTCTGTAATTTATGAGGATAAAACTATTATAGAACTCTTTCAAATTATAAAGACCAAGAAAATTTTATTAAGAATGAAATGCCTTCGTCAGAAAGGCAAATAATCCTTAAGGAATTAGTCCGTAGAAAGCTTAAGAAATAACCCTTTGGACATAGTTAAAAATTCCTGATCCATGACATTATGATGGAATTGGTCTTTCTAAGCCTGAAAACTAAATAACATCACGAGGACCTCCCAGGTACTTAAAATCTGAAGGCATCTTCCCTCACTCAACAGAGTCAATCTGAATGCGTCGTTTGACATAAACATAAAAGCCTAACTCTTCTTTCACCATTTGGGTCTTGTATATTCTTTACCACTTAACAAGGTTTTGATCAAAAAGTCAAAAAACTTGAAAAGCCAAAATTCTTAAAGCTGATCGAAGTCACATACCTTTGAGGATCATCCGTAAGTCGTTTCCAAACCCTTTCTTCAACCTCCACCCTTCGAATCAACGTCTGGCACCTTATGGAGATAATCCTTGCAAGAAAAGGATGATTTCGTTGTCCCAAATCGCTTGCTTCAGCTTGACTGACCAAATGGGCACATGTTTGAAAGGGTTGACTATAAGTGGCCACCACCAGAATGTCTGCCTCTCCACTTAATGAGTTTGTTGTCAACTCCTTTCCCATGAGAAGTCGGCGTCCGAAGAGATACCCCGCTGGTGAGAAAGGGTTAAAGATAGGTGACACTGTCCTCTGGAGGAAGTGGCCACTTTCCTGCATGTTTGTTTTCTTGTTTTCTGGTCCAAGAGATTTGGTTTACTGTTGGTCGGTCTCACAATAAAAATAAAAGTTTTTCGCTTTGCTTTATAAGCGAGAGACAAAATGCAACAACATGCTAGGATGATATATTTACCTCCAAAAAGAAGTAGTAATACTTTTCGTGTTTTCATGTGAAATGGTCATTTCTCTGTAGATTTGATTTATTATTTTCTTTTCCAAGGGGGGGGGTATATTTGGACAGCTCATGTGAATCTTTATTTGTTCAAAAAAGCCTTTTGCTGTTTTTTTTTTTCTAAGGAGAAACTAAATACGACAACACATGACTAAATCAATAAATATATCTCCATAAGAGACAATATAAGTTTTTAATGTTCTGTATGACAATGATCGCTTTTTTTATCATTTTTTACGCCACCAATGTCAATAATACCTTACTGCATTAAAACATAAACATTCAGAAATATAAAATTTTTTTAAAAGAACTAGCCGTTTCACTAAAATATAATAGTGTAAATCTTGCAGTTTAAAGATTTACACAGCTTGAACCGATCAGACCCAAACAAAAATATCAAGATAACTCACAAATATAGGAATGAAATCAATATTTCGAATAGCAGCAGCCAACAAATAAGCAAAGCACTCCTTTCTTTTAAATATGGGAAAATATATAGGTGCCTCTTTTGAATCAATTAGTACAACTAACAGATTACGAGAGTAGAAATTGTCTGGTGCATATGATATTTCCTTTTTAATTAAAAATAAAGCTGCTGTCGATAAGAGCATTCTGTATATTGTAATATTATTTTTTAACAAAATATTTTGAGCACATTAAAAACTTATATAATTATCAATAAACTTTTTTATTTTTATATTATATATATAATACATATATTCGGTATGTCCCAAAAAACAGGAACAAGATATTATTTCTCTAAATATTGAATTTATATATTCCAATTACACAATCTCATTAAATAGGATGCACAATTCTACGAAAATACTTTGGTTTTTATGAAGGTTAAAAAAATTAGCCAACAAATTTTAACAAAAAAAACCATTAACAAAGTTTTATGCACCCCAGTAATGCAAAACATTAATTAGTAAAATGTTTCTCTTACATTCATCTATGCACACAAAACGTTTTACATTTCTGTCTAGAGATAATTTCCAGAGATATGTTTATTTTTAATTTAGAGGGATTAATTCCGATAGAAATGAAAACATTTAGGGTAAATTAAATGCAAATTTATTCACTATAGAAAAACTGTCATTAATACATATCTGTAATAATGTATGTTCCAATCATCAAGATTCCAAAGAAATTTGCTAATCATATGCTAAATAGCTTTAGAGTTATCACTTGATCCTCCTTTTAGTATTTCAAAGAGGAAACATTAACATTAGTACAGTTCGACGAGAAACCTATTGTTACGAATCTGTGATGCGGCTTTCCAGCATAGCTGGTTCCATAGGAGGTCCGAGAACTTGGCGACATATTTGGCGACCATTTGGCGACTTCGTGACAAATTTTGTGACTTTGGCGCCAAAATAGATTATACCCGAAGCATCGAGAATTTTCCCGATCCGTCCAGTAAGAACGGAGATACGCCTCGAACGTTCCTGATTGATTGAGAGGCTTCTGGCCCGGCCAACTAAGACCTATGAAAGGAGCTACAGCTGCCGGGGAGTGAGGGTGAATTGAGTCGTGGACCAGTGGAGTCGAACAGTAGTCGGAAGCGACGGTGAAGAACTCGTCTTCCAGGGACTAGCGGAGCAGCGACGGAGTAGAGCTGCTGTGTATACTGTTGTATGCTGCACGTCTCGGCTGAAGATAATCGTCTTCTGTGCTGTATATAGTTGTCGTCTTTGTGCTGTCCTGTGTGTCTTCGAGTAAATAAACGTCGTTGTTTTATTTTCTACTGCTGCCTGGTGATTGAGCGTTCTCCACACCATATAACCCCCACTATCCAAACGAACCCCGGAAATTTCGTAACAATATTATTTGACATTGAACTAAAACAAAAATATTGTTTCCTAGATCGTGTGATAAATACAATAAAATAAAAACATGTTTTCATCCCTTCCCCCATATTAAAAAAAAACACCAAGTAAAAATTTCCATTGTTGATCTTAGAAAGAAATAGATATAGAAATTTGAAATCTAAATTATAAGTTAATTAAGTGAAAGTGTAGGTTTATTTCACAAGTTGTAATAAAAGATATCGCCTCAAGTAAACATAAATACGATTCGATGTAAATAAAAAGCAAAAAAAAAAAAAAAAAAAAAAACTGTGCGATTCTCTTAAAGGAAAAAACTGCTGCTAATTGTGACAATTCATAACTTTTTTATTACATTGGTAGGTTGCCATTTTAATAAAAACGCAATTTTTCTAAAATTTCCATTTTTTTTTTTTTTTTCATAAATGCTAAACAAAAAAAATGTGACTATGTTTTATTTTAATCTTCTCCATTTTATTGTATGTATTTATTTATTTAGCTTGTAAACTTTCTTTAAAAAAACGCATAATTATGCCTTTTTAAAATAAATAGTTTAATACACTTGATTTATTATCTTTTCCTATTTTAATTCCAATTTCAAATTTAATTTTCGTTAAACTCAGTTTATCTTCTAAAATTTATTTTGGCTGTAAATATTTTTTAAACATATATGAAATTCAATTTAAAATTAAACTCATCCATGATTTAACAATTTTAGACAACACTTCCAAATGGAATATCTAAGTAATTTCAACTTTAAAAAATTTATATCCAAATTATAGACGATTTATTTAACTTATTCTTGCACATATTGAGACAGCCAACCACTATCCCGGAAGTTTCCCATTCTCTTTATTGCGATGCTTCCTAGTGGGATAATTGTCATCCATAAATGGCAAACCTGCAAAAAAAAAAAAAAATCAAGTAATTTAATAATTGGAAATACTGCATTTATCTTTCTCAATACATGTACCAAATTGTATCCTCAATATTAAACTTTATTAGTTCTCTTTGCATATTCTAAATCTATATCATAGCATTTAAAATTGACACAATTTAATGTTTTTCATTTTATATATATATATATATATATATATATATATATATATATATATATATATATATATATATATATATATATATATATATATATATATATATATATATATATATATATATATATATATATATATATATATATATATATATATATATATATATATATATATATATATATATATATATATACATTAAGGTCAAAAGTTTTGACCATGCATACTGGCATATATAAATACCAAACTAACAAAATTAGAATATTTCCTTTTTCGATTAATTCAACAATTAAGAACAATAATATTTTCTCCGTGCATACTTTAGATTTCATTTTTGACTTCAAACTCCACCTTCATTAAGGATTTTTACAGATTCTAAATCACTATAAATATAACTTGATGATACAGGCTTAAAATATTCCAAATATGAATTAATTGGCGTTCCTGTTTCACTAATATCATATTTGCTACTACGTAAGGGTCTTAAAAGAATACCCCTTTTGTTCCGTTTTTGATTGAAATCTTGCATTGTCTATATCCCTTACACTCACTGGCTCAAACATTACAAGCACTTCTCCCACATATCTCTTGACAATACTTATTACCAGAAAAGCGTGGAAATTTCAACGAACAAACTTTTCTTTAGTTCTGCTTTCAAACAAACAAACAAAAAAGAATGAAAGGAGCACCAAAAAAACAATAAGGGAAACCAGATAGAAAACTCCTCAGGCGAAGTCCGGTAGAAATGGCCTTTATATTTACTTACTGCCCGTGTAACCCCCAGAGATATTAAGGGAATAATCTCGGACTGGAGAAGGGAAAAAAATCTTCCCTTCTCTCTGAGGATTTGGGGTGCCCGGGGAGGACATTTGTCGCCGCAAATTTCTTCGGAAAGAGTGATTTTTCGAAGCTCCCAGGAATTATTGCTTGTTTCATCGTTTTGTTGAATGGAAACGTTACGATTTTACGAGGGAATAAAATCTTTCTTAAAAGAAAATGCAGGACTTTGGAAGAAATTTCGGTACAGAAGTAGAATAAATGATATTATTTGTAAGATTAGATTACTGGAGAAAGGAAATAAAAGCATTTGTTTGGTTGACGATATATGCTACGAAGCATTTATGTGTTTATTTACTTTCCATAATCTTCGTTTAATATATTTTTATTAAAAAAATAATAATTTAAATAAAATAAATAAACTTCGGGAATAAAGGAATAATATGTTATATATTATTCGTTAATATTTAATATGTTAATATTTACCATATAGAAAAAAAAAATGTTGGATACTTTGATACTAAAATAAAGTAATATGGATACTAAATACTCTGATAGTATTATGATATATATATATATATATATATATATATATATATATATATATATATATATATATATATATATATATATATATATATATATATATATATATATATATATATATATATATATATATATATATATATATATATATATATATAATCATAGGTTTAACTAATGCATATTATTATTTCAAGTGTGAAATTAATGTAAGTATTTGCTTTTATCAGTATTCACAAAATTAAAATTAAATGTTTGTTTTTACCCATTTTAATAAAATTGGGTGGCCAATTAATTTTAATAAAATTAAGTGGCTGCTTTTATTAGTATTGAAAAACTAAATATATCTCGCTATTATCGAAATGTCTCAAATATTTTTATGATATCAACTCGGTACTGATTCTCCAAAGACTGGACCTTAAAACTGTCAGTGTCATGAAATGGAATTACAAAAATAAAAATTCTTATGTGTACTTTATGAGTCAAAAGGCAATCACACCAAATTTAAAGAAAATCAAATAAAGCGTCTGTTCATGATTGCGCAACAAACTATTTTATAGGCTAGCAAACGAAATGCTACTCCATCCGACCAACAAATTGTTTGAAAATTTTATTTGTATATTTTTGAAGGCGAGTTTTGGAAAGCCCTGAAAATAACTACACATTTATTCCAGCTCAAAACATATGTTTTTAATATCTTGAAGTTTTTTCATATCAAACTGTAAGTGGAAATATAAACTTATTTCAAATGTCAATTTTGTCAAATTTGTGGTCAACAATGAATATCTTTCCACAACAGAAAGCAGAAAGTTTTCAATAAAAATTTGTAGCTTTAATTATTAATAATTCGAAAACTGCCATATGGTTGCATTTGAAATGTTCTTACAGTAATTTCTCTAAATTATGAAAAAAAAAAAAAAAAAAAAAAGAACGTTTAAATCCAGAATTGCTGATATTCATCTTAAATCAGTTTTGAAAGTAATCACTGCAGATAAAATATCTCTCGAGAAAAGAAAGATGTAACAATGAAGAGTTGTAGAATTTTAAGAATTTTTGATCGTTTTTATACTACATTCTCGAAATTAATTCCAATAAAAAATTGATTTTATTATTATCATTTTTATGGAAATCATAAATATACTTTATACATATACTGAAACCCCCGGGGGGCACCTCGAAATGAGGATGAGATGCTTCCGGCATGGTGGTTGGATCTCGTCACCCTGGAGGATACACAAATAAGTTGGGGATCTGACTCGTCCCATCGATGACGGGACGTACTTCCTTCGGTTAGGGTTGTACCGTGGCCGATGATGGCCTTTAGGACTCAACCACAGTTCCCACCAATGTTGCTGTTGCCGCGGTCCGGTCATTCAGTTTTTATGGTTTAAATCCGTGTGCCTTCATGGGGGTCGAAGAGTCAAATGGATGACTTATACATATACTGAGTGATCACAATTTGAATACCACACACACACACACGCACACAATTACAATAACTTTGTTTGAAGTCATTTGTAATTAGAACTATTGTAAGAATGGAATCAAATTTTATATACAAACTGCGGAGGGCATGGGAAAATGAATTTTGTAGATAAAAATATAAAAAAATAATATAAAATTTCAAAGGATATTAATATGGGAAAATAAAAATAATAAATGACTAGAAGTCCCAAAAATTGCTGATGAATATACAAGATATAAGTGCACTGGAAATGTTGCATTGGATTCGGAGAACCAAATGTTGCTTATAATAAATTACTTTCTTAAAATTTCATACTGCTTATCATTTATTTTTGTGTATATATTCTTACTTTTTATACTAATAATACAAAGAAAAAGCATTGCAAACGTCAAAAATTTTGAAATTGCGCTTTTGATGAATCGCCACGTTTCAGATCTCCCTGGTTGCAAAAAACACATTTTTAGAATTATGACTGTTTATCCGCCTGTCTCCTTGTGAACAAGGCAACTCGAAAACGTTGTAAATAGAAGGAAATAGATATATTTTTTTTAATTTTGATATATTTATTTGAAAAAATTTGTAGATTTCTCAAAAATTTTGAACGAAATGCATTCTGAGGAAGTCTGCTTGTCCGACTGTCCCGGCATAAGTTAATGTGATAATTACGAAATGAAAGGAACTAGATGGATAGATTTTGGTACCTAGATTTAACATTTAAAATGTAAATACATATCAAATGTGGAACCAAATCCATTAAAGTATTGACCATCTGTTTTTTCATATATTTGCACAGATATAAACCTAATTATTCAAAAGCGATGTGACATAAGTAAATGAAAATTGGTTCACAGTTTTAGCATCTAAAATGCAGGTCTTTATCAAATGTTTAACCACATCTGTCAAAAGGTTGACCATCTGTCGATCTGTTGTTTCATAAATATGTAAACGCGATAAATAAAAAACTCAATGATTTGAATATATTAAATTTATATATGATTTGGTTACTTTAATTGTAATTGTATCTAATTTTAGTTTCAATCGGAAGAAGAAAAAAAGTCTAAAATAATCTTTGGTTTTTGTCTTTGATAATCATCTAGTGCTTGTGTAATACTCTTTCTAGATATAAGTCACCAAAATAAATCACCAAAGATCTTCTGCTATTAGGCGGTTTTGTAATTTTTTTTTCTCTAATGACAAACAGTTAATGGTACATTTATTAGAGAATATGCAAGATACTATTGGGAGAGAAAACTGCCGCTAGTTTATCACTCACACATCAATAAAATTTTTAATAAACAAATTTCTTTGCGATCAATGTAATTACTAATCTGCTCGAAAAACGCCACCTTTTCATCTGTCATTAGATTTTGTTACACTTTTTTCGGAGTTCTAGGCCAGTTTGCATATGAAATTTGGTTTCTTCCCACTTTTTTTAAAGTTGTAAATGTTACTAAATAAGGAAAATTATGTTGTATTATTTTATGGCTCCCCTCAACCCCAGCAGATTGAGCACTCACTACCTGATGGCTGCAGGGGCTTGGCTGGAGAGTGTCAACTTTCAAACCTAAGGATTCCAGGTTCGGAACCTGTTTTCGTTGTCTTACGGATATTATCGTAAATCTCCCATCTGACCCATTGTAGGACCACTTTGGACATCGATCGGAAGTTTCCCGCAAACGATTGCAAATGAACAGACATCAAAGATCATCAGGTAATCACGAATTAGGGAAAAGAGGGCAAAATGCGCAGTATGCAAGGCTCTAACGGGCCATGTGAACGGGGATTCAGTGGGTTCTATGTATGCTGAATCTGTTTTGTTCAAATACTTTTAACCCGCTATTGTTCAGAATCTTGGAGGAAGGGCTCCGTTGCTGGTATCGCACTCACCGTTTGACTCTGACCTAAAATTATAAGATTCATGCCATAATGAATCTTATAATTTTGGGTCAGGCCCTTTGTATTTTCTTCTAAATGTAACTCAGTTAAATCTGACATACTTTAAAAATTTTACGAATGTATTATTCTTTACTAAGAATACCTATCTTATATAAGACAATATGGGATAACATCTCATAAAACGCTAATTTTTGACATGATTTTTAAAAAATTCTACTTTTATTCGGCATAAATTATACAAAGAAGTTTTTCGTTTCTATCTTTACTTAGAATTGCATTCCGAAGGAGAAGAGTCGAGATACAAAAAGAAAAGATGCTGTTCTTTTGTTCTTTTTCATTGAACACCAGAGGAAATCCCCCTTTTCAAAACAATCCTCGTTAAAAGGTTGCTTTCCCCACCGAGTTGCGAAGTCTGGAACATTTCCTCAGAGGTTCGGATCGATTTAAAGTGATTCTGATGTTCTTATTCCGAAGAGAGAAGTGTTAACATCCTCTCCAAGGGAAAAGAAAATAGCGATTTGTTCCCCTCCCCCCTCTTACAACCACTTTTTTCCCTCTCCCTTTCGCTTGTCTTTTCATTCCCTCTTCTACAAAATACTGCTAATACTTTCAGAGTTTAAATTCTCTTCCAGGCTTTGCACTTTTTTTTTCCTCCTCTCCCCCTCCATGATGTTTCCTTTCCTTTTTCGGATTTTACTAAACGAGACTCAGACATTCACAGTAGCTTATTTCGGAGAACAAAAAAGAGAGCGGGGAAAAAAGAGAGATTTCTTCACGTATTCCGTTACCTTAAAAAAAAAATTTTTTTTTCCTCCTTTGTAGTTACAAATCTTTTTGAAACTTAAAACATTGACTTCTTTCTCAAACTAAAATTTTCTGTAAAAGAGCTTATTTTCATTCCTTCCCCATCTACCCACTATCAGGTTTTAACAGTTTTAAAGATGTAGGCAGAATCGAGAAACCTGCTTCGTACTGAAATATTCTTTTGTGAATTTGTAATGGTATTTTCTACTTTATTTATCTAAGCATTACACGAAATACGTTTGCACACATATAATGCAATGGTGATTTTACTAAACGAGACTCAAACATTCACAGTAGCTTATTTCGGAAAGAGAAAAAGAGAGCAGGGGGGAAAAAAGAGAGAGATTTTTACACGTATTTCGTTAACTTTAAAATAAAAAAAAAGTTTTTTTTTTTTCCTTTGTAGATACAAATTTTTTTGAAACTTAAAACACTGACTTCCTTCTCAAACTAAAATTTTCTGTAAAAAAGTTTATTTTCACCCCCACACACACACACACTATCAGGTTTTAAGTTCTAAAGATGTAGGCAGAATCCAGAAAACTGCTTCGTAGTGAAATGTTCTTTTGTGAATTTGTAATATAATTTTCTGCTTTACTTATCTTTGCATTACAAGAAATGAGTTTGCACACATATAACGCAATGGTGATATTTCACATATAATGCATAAATGGTGATCTTACTTAACGAGACTCAGACATACACAGTAGCTTATTTCGGAGGACAAAAAGAGAGAGGAAGAAAAAAAAGAGAGATTTCTTCACATATTCCGTTACCTTAAAAAAAATTCTTTGTAGTTACAAATCTTTTTGAAACTTAAAACATTGATTTCTTTCTCAAACTAAAATTTTCCGTAAAAGGGCTAATTTTTATCCCCCCCCCCCACACCCACCCACTATGAGGATTAAACAGTTTTAAAGATGTAGACATAATCGAGAAAGCTGTTTCTTATTAAAGTATCCTTTTGTGAATTTGCAATGATATTTTCTGCTTTGGTTTCTTTGCACACGTATTTAAGGAAATCGTGAAATTTTTAAACGGTGTGAATTTAATGGAATTTCTTGGGCTCCTTGATGCATCACAGCTCAATTTTGATTTTATTTCCAATAATATCCAGCTAATTAATGAAAGCTGTTTCTTATTAAAATATCCTTTTGTGAATTTGCAATGATATTTTCTGCTTTGGTTTCTTTGCACACGTATTTAAGGAAATCGTGAAATTTTTAAACGGTGTGAATTTAATGGAATTTCTTGGGCTCCTTGATGCATCACAGCTCAATTTTGATTTTATTTCCAATAATATCCAGCTAATTAATGAAAGCTGTTTCTTATTAAAATATCCTTTTGTGAATTTGCAATGATATTTTCTGCTTTGGTTTCTTTGCACACGTATTTAAGGAAATCGTGAAATTTTTAAACGGTGTGAATTTAATGGAATTTCTTGGGCTCCTTGATGCATCACAGCTCAATTTTGATTTTATTTCCAATAATATCCAGCTAATTAATGAAAGCTGTTTCTTATTAAAATATCCTTTTGTGAATTTGCAATGATATTTTCTGCTTTGGTTTCTTTGCACACGTATTTAAGGAAATCGTGAAATTTTTAAACGGTGTGAATTTAATGGAATTTCTTGGGCTCCTTGATGCATCACAGCTCAATTTTTATTTTATTTCCAATAATATCCAGCTAATTAATGAAAGCTGTTTCTTATTAAAATATCCTTTTGTGAATTTGCAATGATATTTTCTGCTTTGGTTTCTTTGCACACGTATTTAAGGAAATCGTGAAATTTATAAACGGTGTGAATTTAATGGAACTTTTGGGGCTTCTTGATGCATCACAGCTCAATTTTGATTTTATTTCCAATAATATCCAGCTAATTAATAATAATTTGAATTAACCTGGCTTTATTTTTACAAGATTGGCTTTTTTTAGATGGATTAAAAATTATATTTCATTGGTTATGGGTATGTCACATTCAAATTGCAATGCAATGCTTGATTGAATAGTTGAGTTTTATGGCGCAAGAACTATATTTGGCTCTTTGAAAGTATGAATTCTTTTAAGTTGTTATTGAAGGATCATTCATTCATTCAAAATGAAGGAGGTCAGCTTAACTCTTTGCTTTTGGTTAGAAAGATCACCGATTTTCAAGTAAGAAAAACCAGTGAAAACATTCTTCGACTTCAGCACAGTTGACCATATTAAATGACCACTCAAATTACATTGAAATAGCGTCATATATATATATATATATATATATATATATATATATATATATATATATATATATATATATATATAAAATATAGAATATAAAATCACAGTAATAAATGAAAGGAAGTGTAATCAATTATTTCTTTCACATGTATTCAACTTTTATAATATAAATCAGATAGTAAATGATAAGTCTATAGAAATAAATGAAAAAAATAGATAGTATAATCAATTTAAAGGGTAATCAATCATTGCCTCACAACGTATTCAACTGCTTATAATATAAATTATAAAAAAACATAAATGATAAAATTATAGGAATAAATGAAAAAATAGGTAGTATAAATCACTTTAAAGACTAATTAATTATTGCTTAATCGTGTATTTAACTGTTTAATTTGTCATTTATAAAATAGTTTTAAAAGGAAAACAAAAAACAAAATATTTATTAAATAAGAAAAAGTATTGCAGCCATGGCTATTAGTAACAATCTTTAGAAAAATACTCGTATTTTTAAAAATATAAAAAATTTCGTACTTATAACCTGCTTTTTTATGTGTAACGGTTTATACATCATTTACAAAAAAAGAAACATTCGGCAATTTTAATGATTTTAGAACATCAAATATTTCTTCAAAATAAATCAGCTGTTACAAGTAATGAATCAGCCGTGAAGTAATTTATAGCAAAAAAAAAAAAAAAAAAAAACATGATTTAAACAATAAATGATTAAACAAAAAATTTAAACAAACATCATTGTCAATCTTTTACAGAACTGCAACTGAAGCAAACAAATGACTGAAAAAAAAATCTTTTTTTTTATCTTCAGATTTGATAAAACTTTTATTTTTATGCCAGAAAGAAAGCCTTATCTGAATACCAGCACTTACAGCTCTCTGATGAGACAACTTTCTTATTTCCAATCTCTGAAATAAAAAAATTAATTACAATCGTGTTTTTATCAACCGTAAATTAAAATGCATAAATCAAAAGATAAATCAATACATAAATCACATGAAATCTGTGTCAAATATAAATTTAAAAAATCTTAAGCAAAATAAATGAATGAAATGTCTAGCTCTACTAAAACATGATAATTACTAATAATAAAAATGAATGTGTGCGTGTGTTTTGGCACTCTACAGACCAGACCGATTCACCTAGATCTTATCAAACTTAGTATATATGCACTTCAGAGGTTGAAAACATGCATCTGAGAGTGATTTTTTTTTTTTTGAAATTTTAATAAAAACTTTATTTAAATAAAAAAATCAAATAGTTTTTGGTAATAATTTCCAAAAGTATCCAGCACAAAAATTATTTTTATGTCATCTTTAAATTCAAAGCATTGTCCTTCCAATGATATCAATTTGTTTATTGTATAATTTTGCCTTATTTGTAATAAATTTTAAAAATATTTTAAATTTATTTTATAACAAAATATTTCATTATTGAAATGAAACTCAAATAATTTTCATTATTGCTACTAATATTCTTTTTGGCATTTTTTCATTGTTACTGATGAAACTATGAAGTTGCGGCTTATTTTTCCATGATGAGTAGGTTTCTATTTAAAGTAGGCTTTTAACAAACTTTTTAAAATTTATGTTATTGTTGTTGTTGTTGCTAATCTCTATGGCCTGACTTAGTCAGAGCAAATCTAAAAATCCTTTGACTAGAAGAAAGTCAAAAACGAGGAAGGGAGAAGAATAAATTTCTCCCCCAAAAAGTCCTAAACAATTCTATATGTTCAGCAAAGGTCCGATGCTGGCAGCATTTCGGGCAAAGAAGGTAAGTTTTTTCACCCTGAGAAAAGAAAAGGCATTTAAGGTGGCCACTGGCAAGGCGCAACAGGCAAGTGTTGGTTTTTCTATAACAAGGAAGAATTAAGGACTGCCCCGGCTAATTGGCCCTATACCAATCATGAGTAGGGGGTACCATCCAATTCTTCTTATTTAGGAATTTCGCCTGAGAGAACAGTTCTAAGTATGTGAGCTCAGCAGAAGTCGCTTGGCTGCTTCTTTCTTTGCAAGCCTGTCTGCTATTTCGTTACCAAATTTATTGTAGTTACAACTGATGTTTGATTTCGCAAGTAAGTAATCGTGAAAAATTCGATTCTTCTTATCCCTTGAAAATTGTTTTCTTATTAATCCAAGAAATAATTTATTGAATAAGACTCTGGATTATCACTCAAATTATGTTATAATTATCAAATTATGAAAACTATTTTGTATTAAATGCTAAATTGCATTCTGTGTAAATTAATAAAAATAGTTGAACGTTGAAGGATTTTACTTTCCAATATATATTTATTTACAATTATTTTACACTTTAATTGCAGTTTAAATACCTCCCTTCTTCCAAATTAAAGTTCACATTTTAGTTGAGATGAGAGAAAATTAAAAAGAAGCATTACACAACGAAAAGTGCAATGTGTGATTTTAAAATGATACGTTTTACAAATCTATCGAATTTAAGTTCAAAAATACTCCGCTGAGAAAATCATCAAGAGCATAAAAGTTTAATAAAATGTTTAATGGAAAATTTTAGCAACCATTATTCCCAGGGAGTCTGCTGGTCATCAAAGATGGCAAATCAATAATAATAGTATGCTGGAAGTACATGATGGCGTTGCATACAGTAAAAATAAAAATAACTAAGTAATTTGATTCCATTAATTCAAAGAAAAGTACTTTTTATGTGATCTTCTTTTGTTTGCAAAGGAAGTTATGTATTAGCCTTAGCAATAATTTACCGTCAAACATGTGCCCACCAACTATGATATTTTTGATGCGTTATCCTTTATCCTTTCCATAATCCTTTGATACCCTTGCGTAACCTTTCTAATTGTTTATCTTTAAGTAATCCTGATACCCAAAAAATTTACGTAAGTGATTATGTAGAAATTTGCCCAATTATGAATAGAATTCTACTCATATTTGCATTCATTTTTTTAAAATTTCTAAGCACATTTTGCACCAATTCTATGTCATTTCCAAAAAATTCATAGTAATTAATAAAAACCATCTGAAGTTGTCTTCCCAAAACTTTCTCGCATATTCTCTAACAAAGATTTTCGCAAGGACGCGAACACGAGGGTTAAGATTTTTGTTTCGAAGTATGAGGGTAATGCTTCTAGTATAGAAAATAAGTCAACCTTCTAACTCTCCGACCCGCCCTAAGGCACGCGGATTTAAACCATAAAACTGAATGACCGGACCGCCGCAACAGCAATTGGCGGGAACTGTGGTTGAGTCCTAAGGGCCGTCACCGGACACGGTACAACCCTCCCCGAAGGAAGTACGTCCCGTCATCGATGGGAGGAGCCAGATCCCCCACCTATTAGTGTACCCTCTAGGGTGGCGAGATCCAACCACCATGCCGGAAGCATCTCATCCTCATTTCGAGGTGCCCCCCCCCGAGGGTCTAGTAGTATAGAAAATAAATAATAAATCCGCTTTCGGGTATCAGCTGCATGTCTTTGGTGAGCAATAGTTACGAGAAAAACCTATTAATGAGCAATATTTGTTGATTTGACAATTAATCGCTAGCATGCGGTTAATACACAAGTTCCCAAAACTCAAATGCGTAGTTTGGATAACTCTTTTTCGACCGATTAAAACAAACATTTGACAATTGCAGACACAAATTCCCACTTTAAATTTCATTCGTTTAGGCCATTGCGTCTTTGAGTAATTATATTCATATACATACTTAAGTATAGACCAACAGATGGTCAAACTTTCAGAAAATTTTATTTAAAATTTACGGAAAATTTAAATGCTAAATAAATGTACCATCTCTTTACAGTTGGCAGTTATTGTGTTGTTCACTTATATTCAGACAGCAGGACAGATAAGACTTCTTTTGAATGGATTTCGTTCAAAATTTGATAGAAATCGACAAATTTAATGCAAAGACCATATACCAATGTGCTATTTAAAGACAGTCAGACAGACATCTGTTCATCAACAGATATATATAATTCCCAAAAAATGTTTTTCGGTCTCATTAAGGTTCGAAACATGGAGATTTGTTAAAACTTTAAATTTTCTAGCGATTACAATTCTTTATAAATGTGGACATAGTTTACACTTTCGAAAATGATCAAAATTCCTTGATGCGGCTCCCCATTGCTCAGTCTGGCAAAGATTTCACAAACATATTGTAAAATTCCTTCATCATGTATCTCTACTGAGCTTCCTGACGAACTGCTTTATTGAGCCATGTTTAATATAAAGTAAAAATTTTCTCTCAATATATCGTTCCATCACATTATTCGATGAATCTACATTAAGCATTTCTAAATCAGAACAGTTCATTTGGCATTTTCTAATGATTTCTGTATATTCTATTATTTATTCCACAAACAAATGAAATAAATTTCGCACATTCACATTTTATCCTAATAGAGAGTTAATTATCCTTAGATCAATACAAATAAACCATTTATGTTCTTAAAGTAAAAGTTTCGCAAGAAAGCCTTTATTCTTTCATTTGATCGATATTTTCTTTTCGGTATTCCTTGAGTTTTACAGAACAAACAATTGGAGGGAAGGATAATTAATGATTTTCTTTTTGCTATAACATATATTTCAAATTTCTGATTGGATTATTTATAAAAAAAATCTGTCATCTTCTATTTCATATTCTATTTCCATGTAAAAAAAGAAATTCAGACATATATCAATATAATATAGGGACTTGAAATATACAAACTTTCTATCTTAACTAAAGTGTGAAATAATTTTATTCTTTATAGCTCTGTAAGCTGTGATTTGTGTAAAAGATTATATGTGTAAAAGAAATTCAGATATATAGCAATATAATTTAGGGACTTGAAATATACAAGCTTTCTATCTTAACTAAAGTGTGAAATAATTATAGCTCTGTAAGCTGTGATTTGTGTAAAAGATTATGTGTGTAAAAGAAATTCAAATATATAGCAATATAATATAGAGACTTGAAATATACAAGCTTTCTATTTTAACTAAAGTGTGAAATAATTTTATCCTTTATAGCTCTGTAAGCTGTGATTTTAACTTCAGGAAGATAATTAATTTTTCTTAAGGCTAGATAATAAAAATTCTGAATCTTTCTTCTTCTCGCATCAAATCAAAGAGCTTGTATCAAATTTCTTCTTCAGATAACTGTTGTGGTGTTCATATTCCCTTCCGTTATTAAATTTAGAATTCTTTGTGTCTTCGTCTGATGACGGCAATCATATGAAACTGGTAGCGAAATATACTTAATGTGTGACAAGGTTGTCTTGCTCATTCCAATACATAGCATTCCCATTAGCTTTTCTTGTAGACTTTCAGATTCCCAGCTTTTCTTTGGTTTATATTTCTACTGCCTTAAACACCCTACACAGTTTTTGAAGACAATATTGAGATATCAAGAATATGCATAATTTCAAAAACAACAACTAATTCGGAAAGTAACATCAGGTTTGCTGTCAGCATCATCAAGTACCTTAAAACAACTAACAAATTTTGGCAGTTCAAAAAAATTTGTTACAGTCATATCAATCTGGACTTTACGAATATGTAAACTTAACGTCTTAAATTTCAAATTCCAAAAGGATCATCAATTCTCCAGCAGTTGTAATAATTCTTAAAATGATTTCTTGTTTTGAAATTATATGGAAGTTGCTGAGTATGAACTTCATAATTTAAACTGCGGCAGCCTCACCTCAAATACTACAACATCATTCTCCAATATTTACATCTCACCAAAATAGTCCTCCCTGCCACTAATATAACACAGACTAGGACCACATGCATCAAATAATTTCTGGCAAAATCAGAACTCGAGCTTACAGTCAGTCTTTCGCTAGGTAAGTATATCTATACTACTTGATGTGATTAAAACTGCATTGAACATATCCGTATTCATGGCAGAAATGAAATGGATAGTAAAAATGAATCAGTGAACCCATTTGTAAAACTCTAATCAAAGAATGCTAAATAATTACATAGGTATGGTATACAGAATTCTCACTACCCTCGATACGCAACTGATTTTTTTCTTCCTGTTTTTCATTATTTATTTGTTTTTTAAATAGAGTAGCTGCCATTAAATGTAATTATCACTTCGAAACATGAATTTTGATAATATAAATTGATTGATAGCAATGACCAAATTAATTGTTTTTAACAAAAAAGAAGAATAAAGGAAAGAAAACACTTACCTTTTCTCAAAGCTATCTTGTTTCTAAAGCTAATTTATTTAAAAAATGGCAATTAAAAATTAATTAATTATTATTTAATAGCAATTATTCCTTAAAAGTTTACTTATATATTGTTTATCTTTATTTTACGTTTTAACATTTTTTTTGAGCAATGCTACCACCACGTTTCAAAATATCAAGTGATCAAGGGCTTGCCTTATTTCGATTTAAGCATTAACTGATAGATAACAATAAACGGATTAGGTAAAATTGACTATATTTTTATCATATCAATAGAAAATAAAAAATAATTTATTTAATTAATACTTATTCTTATTTCATTTATAATTTATATATATATATATATATATATATATATATATATATATATATATATATATCTTATGATTTTCCTATGACTGAAAAAACTGTACAATTAATACGTACGTTGTTGTTGTTGTTTTTTTCGTTTTTTCTGGCAGTTTTTTATTAAATTGCTCTATAAATTCTGAAGCTGTTTTATACGGAGCCATTTATTTATTTTGTTTTCCAATTTTACTTTTATGTTGTTTCAAAACAGGAAAAACGAGCTCTTAATGCAACCCTATCAAATAAAATTGTTTGATACCAAAAATTCCATTTTCAAAAAAACTAGAAAAAAAAAAAAGAAAAAAAAAGAAGAAGAATCTAACTAATTATCTACAAGTGTTCGATAACCTTTTTTTTATTAGAAATTCCAATCTGTTTATATCACCGGACATCCTTTCCATAAAAAAAATACTTTATTTCTCTGTGCTGTAAACAAAATAAAAGAAAATGGAGGCGAAAATTAAAAAGGCAAGAGTTGCTCTAAAACATGGATACAAATGCTCAAATTTCCTCTTCTTTGCGATCAAACAAGAAAAGGAGTAGGAAAGAAAAAAAAAATGCTCGTTCTGTTGTTTATTTATATTCAGCGTGGCGATGTTGTCCTAACATGCGTGGGTGGTAGCGGCATCACCAATCCTCTCTGCATCCTTTTTAACGCCACGAAAGAAAGGAAAAAGGGGAAAAAAAAAAAAAAAAAAAAAGGAGATTATACTTCTGACCCGTATGAAGGCCAGATCAGGTCAGAGAGAACGATATGCAATCTGTCTGAAACCGCAAACAAAATAAAGAAACGAATGAAAGAATAAAACAAAAAAAGGAAAGAGCCTGAAAAATGAAAGAAATGAAAAAGAAATAAAAGAAAAATTTATCGCTGTCTTTCTCAGTAATCAAGTGGGACACATGTTGTGTCCGGACTTCAGAATTTTGATACGCTGTCGCCTTTGATTGGCAGATGACACTCAAGTAAAATGAATGGCCCACGGGTACTCGAATTTCGCCGCTTGGTTATTTCAACCCTTTTTTCGCCTTCCAGCTAACGACAACATAGCATCCCAGAAGCTCGCTTCTTTCAACTAGCATACATAAGTTTACCTTCATTGTAATAGAAATAATAAAACTTATTTCTAATATTAGCAAATACGCATTTTGTAATTGCTCCATCTGAAAACTTTAAAACAGTCAAGCTTGCTGCCTACCACAATAATAATCGGTATATTTTTGGCCTACAAATGACAGATTCTGTAGTTTTAAGTTGTCAGCGCATAATTCTCGTTTAGTTATAAGATGATTGAGTATCTTAAGACTAAAAGGTAAAGAAACAAACAAAAAAATCTAAGAAATTATTTCTTTACTGAAATGGGGTATGACTATGAAATTGCAACAGTATTTCGTGATTGTTTGAATAGGACGAAGTGATTTTATAGTAATCTCTGGTTTATGCCCGGGTGTTAATCACAAAATGTTTTTAAAAAAACAATTATAAAATTTAAAAAATTGTGTTTTAGTAGAAACAAAAGAACTGCTAAATTTTAAAAAAAATGTGGTTTTAACACAAACAAAAATATCTTAACGCTAACAAATATGATCTTTTCTTTTGAGAAAAACTATATAACAGCTGATTTGTATACTTGTAAGTATATAAATCGGTTGTTTATTAAGGCATAATTGTATCTATAAGCCTCCAAATATAAAGAAGAATTGACAAAAAAATTTTAAGTGGTAATTTGTGTGTGTGTGTTTTTTTCCCCAAGTTGGTGATTATATCACAAAGTAAATTTTGAGCAAAAACATCGATTTTTTTTAAATTCAATATTCTCCATTTCCGAATATTTTTCTTCATAAAAACAAAAAATAGAAACAAAAGAACTGCTACATTTTAAAAAAATGTGGTTTTAACACAAACAAAAACATTTTAACGCTAACAAATATGATCTTTTCTTTTGAAAAAAACTATATAACAGCTGATTTGTATACTTGTAAGTATATAAATCGACTGTTTATTAAGGCATAATTATATCTATAAGCCTCCAAATATAAAGAAGAATCGACAAAAAAATTTTAAGTGGTAATTTGTGTGTTGTGTGTGTGTGTTTTCCCAAGTTGGTGATTATATCACAAAGTAAATTTTGAGCAAAAAAAATCGATTTTTTTTTAATTCAATATTCTCCATTTCCAAATATTTTTCTTCATAAAAATGTTGCAGTTTTGTTTTTGATTTCGTTATTTAGGATGTTACAATATTTTTTTTTATATTTACATACATTAAATTTTATTTATATTTATATTTTTAAATGCTCTCTTCTCCAATTCTAAATTTTAGTACAATCATTTTACGAAAAGCCTTCTAAATGAAAATCCAACGTACACTTTTTCAATTTAAAACTTGACGTTTCTTACTTGTATATCCATAAGTATATATATATTTTTTAATTTTCAAAATGCCTTTGGCTTTTAATTAACATAATTCTCTCTCGTGGATGTTTTTAAACTTTATCCAAAAATTCAAAAATATAAATTTTTATATAATTTTTCCAAATTGTTCGTCCCAAACCTAGTTATATTTTAAGAATTAATAATTTAATTTATTCCAGGATAACCTGGAATTTATTGTATTTTTAAATGATTGGTTTCTTTAAATGTATTTAGAATCTCCGCATAAAGCAATATTGCATAACTGGACTTAAAATAGATTATTGTAAAAAATATTTATTCTGTGCATAAGGAAAACTACATTTTGGAAATTTTGAATAATAGTAGAGGGGACCGGGGGTTAGCTGTTACATGGGGTAAATTGTAATATTCGAATTTTAAACTAATCGTCAGTTGAAATCCACTTTTCTTTCGTTGGTTAGTAGATCTCATTCATATAGTTTCTTCGGCGATTTTTGGACTATTTGCAATTAGTAATACAAAAGAATGTGAAAAAAATTAATTTGTAAAAAAATTAATTGTGTTATATTATATCTAATCTTTCTTTTAAATATAATTTTTTTATTTGCATCAGAAGTATTAGAGATACAAGCATAAATTCTATATCAATAGAAAGCCTGGATTTTAGGTAAGCGATAGCATGTTTAAAAATTATCTTTCACTATATTATATTATTTACAGATATCATTATATAAAATAAAGCCAAAAGTGTCAACTTATTACAATTACGTAGGGGCAAGTTTTTAAGTGCATCAATTTGTTCCAAGTAAGTTTTAATTATATATTATATGTTTGTGTTTTTAATTAAATAAGAAACACAAAAACGAATAGAGGTATATTTGCGCAAAACTTTTTTTTTTTGAAGGCAGCAAGAGAAGTGGCGATTAGTTTTCATAGTGAAAGGCAGTAATTAATGTAGAATTAATATCATGACATTTCAGAAATTATCCAGTTAAAATAAAAGCTACTGTAAATGGTAATTCCAGTCAATATAATGATCTAATTTAACTATCTTGATGATACTTAAATAAATGGATGAACAATATAAATACATTTAATAAATTTTTAAGGATATTTCTTGAAAATAATGCATATAAATCACATCAATGAATCATTTCAGATCCAGAAACAATTGTGCTTTAAGTTGGCTATTACAAAAACTTCCTTCTGATTTTCACAGATAAACAGGAGATGGAGCTTCAATAATACATAATCAGGGGTTCAAAGTTATATCATAACTAAGGAAGCCTGAATATTGGCATATAACTGCTTAATTAAAAATAAAAAATAATTCTAGATACCTGGAGTGAATGTGAAAGTTCTTCAAGTGATTGGTTGTCAGCTTTTTTAATGGGTAATCACACAGTGACTACTTTGATTCGCCTGAGGTACACGAATAAAACTGAGTGATCGGACCGCCATGACACAGTTGGTGGGAATTAAGATTAAGTCCCAAGAACCATGACCATCCACAGTACAATCCTTCTCCGTCTGAAGCACGCCCCGTCATCGGAAGGGGGTAATCGACCCTATACCATTTCTATATTCAAGAACCAGAGATTCAGAGAACCAACAACCATGACAGAAGCTTCCCATTCTCATATCTGAGATGCTTCCCACTGGTATTCTTCCAATGGGTAAAGCCTAAGACTCCTCATTTCTTAGGTCTACTAAACTATATAATTCATTCCGAAATTAATGATGACATTCAGTAAATTGTATGATATGTAAAATTGCTGAAATAAGTTTTTAGTAGCATCAACAAGTTGTTAAATTTTCCAATTATATTACCATTAAAAATATGAAAACTTTTTTATTGTTAGAAATTCTTTATTATTTTATCTATATAGTACAATGAAAAAAGGCTTATCGAATTTATATAAATCCATTTTGTGTGTTTTTTTTAATTCTTAATTTTATTGTATTTTGAATTTGATGCAAAAAAAAAAAATATTAAAAAAGTAAAGCAATTCCAAAACGTCAACCGAGTCCTTTTATTAAAATTAGGAAATGATATAATTTTAAAGAAAGTTTGATCATAAATAATCATTTTTAATTCTACAATATAAATATTTATTGCATTGGAATGATTAATTATTTAACATAGTTGACTTAATTAGATTTGTATCCGTAAATATATAAATGTCCTAATTATATTTTATGAATTTTTTATATGGTATTTTATTTAAAGAAATCATATGAAACTGCAGCATATAAATATATATTTTTCTTTTTGCTACAGAGGCAGAACGAAAAATATTAAGCTTAAATTTTAATTAAAATATATTATTTAAAAATAAAAAATGATCATAACGTTTGGAAACTCATGAGGTTCCTCTAAAGTTGTATTTTGTTTTTACAATTAAGAGCAAACAATTCATAAAAAAAAAGAAATGTAAGGTAATTCCTCTATTATTAATTCTACTTTTTTTTTAATTGAACATGAATTTAAAATTTCTGTTTTACAGTGTACATTCAAAATGATATTGGATCACAAATTTTGTTCAGCTCATGTTTTTTCTGAAAACATTCAGAATTTCAAATTAATGCATAATGGGAAAATTCAACAACAATAACAAAAAAAAAAAAAATCTAAAATTAATTTTTTTCACAGAAAGATTTTCTATCATTAATAGAAAAATAACATACTACACAACTGTTTTCCTTTATTTTCCTTTTTTTTTTTTAACGAATGCATTTCATTGTTTTCAAAGAAAAACGGGGGGAAAAAAGAAAGAAAAAAGATCAATCCGAAACGAATCTTGCACAAATCTCTACTCCTAATGGCAGTTTACACCCCCTAGAGCTAAAGAAAAGCAGAGATGAATCTTTTTTTTTTTTCTTTTCATTAGAATAAATATTTACAAGCATGAATAAATAAGAGAATTATTGGTTTTCCTTTCCTTTTCTTTTACCTTTTTTTTTAGAATTTGCTAGTAACTCCCCCACTGAAATTCTTCCTACTTTCCCCACATCAAAGTTCATAGCATTGAGCAGTAGTAATGTGCGCTCCGCTGCAAAACACAATCTCCGGAAAACACCTTTTTTTTACAGCACGCATATTGAAGAGAAAAAATTGAATTTCTACCACAAGAATTTTTTCTTTCCATTTTTCTTTTCCTTAATTTTCTTCCCTCTTTCATTTTTTTCCTTCCATCTTCTCATTTTAAGCTTTCGCTGTGTAGGTGTATTTCGCTTATCCGGATTCTCAACCCCCCTCCCCTTTCGCTTTTCTACGAATTCCCCCCTTACCTTTCCCGATTTTTCCATTTTTTTCCCCGCCATCCCCTTTCAGCCTTAACTCTAGACCCCCAATCAGCATCCCCCCTTCCACTTCCACTTTGGTCCGACGTTTTCCGATGGCGTTCAAATATTGAATCAAGGGATCATCATCTCATCTCATTTGGCGCTTCTGCATTTTATGGTTATACTAAAGATGGCGAGCGTTGCTGCTTTTTTCTGCGGTGATGGATAGCAACTTTCATCGCCAAGGAAAATTCTCGATTCTTCATCTTTCAGAGATATTTTGCCAGGCAAAATGAACGTCTCTGTATATGAGGTGTGTGTTTTATTTTCTAGTTTTTAGATTGTTTGTTGCTTGGGTTTTGTTTGGAATCTCGAAAAAATGAGAATGAGTTATAAATTACTTCTTCCTTTACGTAAATCGTTTCATTATTGTATCTTGACCAAGGAGGGTGAAGATTTCAACTTTCAGGTGATAAATGTAAAAAATATATATTTTAGGGCAAGATATTATCTTGGTAGTGTTCAATAATACTTTTGGCAATTTTGGGAATAATTTCAGAAATTTTGGAAAAAGAATGCAAAAAAATAAGTTATTACTTTCTCGTATACGTAATATAAAGTATAGCAATCGTCAAAAACTTCGAACTCCGGTTTTCAATGAATCTCCTCGTTTCATACCATCCTGAGTTCGAAAAACACATTTTTAGAAAATTTCCGTCAGTCTGTCTGTGATAATGGTAACTCAAAAACTTTTGGAAATGGACGGGTGAAATTTGGTATTCGGCCTTTAAACCTTGAATTTCGACATTGCAAATTTCTTTCAAATTTTGAGTAAAATCTATTCAGGAGAAGTCTGTCTGTACGTTTGTTCAAATATAAGTTAACACGATAACTAAGAAACGAAGATAGTTAGATAGATAAGTTTCAGTACACAGATTTAACATCTATAGAGCAGACATTTGACAAATTTTGAGCCAAAGCCAACTATGAGTTGACTGTCTGTCAGTCTGTACTTTCAGAAGCATGTAAACGCGATAATTCAAAAGCGCAATGGCTTAAGTATAACAAATTAGGTATGTTTTTTACAAGTGCAGTTTTACATCAAATCTTTGCTTCGATCAATTGATAGAAACGCATCTAAAACACAAATTCGTATACTATTAACCCCACGTCTGAATTTCATTGCCAAAATTCTCGCCAAGGGTGGCAGGATAGATTATTTAAAAATGCTAAATACACGCCAAAAGCTAATATTTCATAATTATTTTTCGCAAATGCCTTGCAAGGCATTCTCTGGCAGACAAGTTTCTTAGGGAATATGCTAGAAAGTTTTGGAGAGACCACTCCCTCTGGGGAGGGAGCGCCCCCCCCCCAGATGACTTTTTTTTTGTTTTATTTTCCTAATTGCTTAATATTTTTCAATTTTTAAAGCTTTCTCTTAAAGAAATTTTAAGCTGAAATTTCTCGAAGAGAAAAGAAAAAAAGATGATTTTTAAGTAACTGCTTGATCTAGAATGGACTTACTAAGTTTAACAGAAGTTAGTTTTTACATTAAAGAATTCTCAAGAAGGCGATGATTAAAAGCGTAAAATTAGCTCTTCTTCCCAAAAGCTAAAATAATTGATATTTCTTATATCAATAAATTCGTTCTCGCTTAAAGAAAAGAATTTATCCCATACATTCTTATCCACATACTTATAAAGAAAATATATTACATCACTAAATTTATTCATAAAAAGTTTTCGTTTTCGTCCATTTTTTAAGAGTGAGAGAGACAAAATCTGAGTGTATTTTGAAATAGAATTGTTTGAACCATGAATCATAAACTCACAAGTTTCTCATTTAAAAGTTTGCCTGATTGGTGCATTGATTTCCTCTGCCTTGATAAAGGGAATAAACAAACAATCTCAAAGATCAGAAGTAATGCTTTTGAGGTTACTTAATAAATAATAATTACTTAATACTTAATAAGTAATAATTACTTAATACTTAATAAGTAATAATTACTTAATACTTAATAAATAATAATTGTTTAGTACTTAATAAAAATAATTACTTAGTACTTAATAAATAATATTTTTTTAAAGTTTCTTAAGATCTCTGCGTTAAATTTAGTTGAAATGAATATAAGCAAATTTTAACATTTGAAAAGTCGTGGAATTGTACACTATTTTATTTTCATTCCGTTGTTTCATATATATTCATAAAACCAGTGGAAGTGATCTCCAGAAACTTCCTCGCCTAATCTCTAATTAAAGTATAATACCCATTCCCTCTCATAAAGTTAGGAATTCTGGGTATGATTGCAAATGTCTAGAGTGGAATTGACGAACAATAGTTACGAAATAAGACCTTTGGTGTGAATCTAATATTTTTACTGATTTTTGAAGCTGAAGCATTTGAAAGCATTTACAGCATTTTGAAAGCTGAATCAAATGCCGAAAGAATGAAACCAAAATATGACGTGGAATTACAGTTGTAATCACAAGATAATATACCGAATTCATTAATTTAAGCCATCCATTTATTAGTTATTGTGTCTACAGGCATACGAAAATACAGACCATCAGATGTCCGACCCTTTTCAAGAATTTATAAGAATATATATTTTAGGTGTTACATACGTGTACCAAATTTTACTTACAGAGATCATTGTGTGTTGGAGTTAATGAATTCACTTACAATGAATAATCAGACAGACAGACTTAATATTAATGGAAAATTAATTAATAAGAAATCTAAAATTTTGGTTGTTACTCAACATGCGAAATTTCATGGGTCTATCTCAAAGCGTTTTTCAGTTTTATCATGTTCATAGACAGACAGACATAAGGTCAAAAATGTGTTTTACCAACTCAGAGATATCTGAAACCTGTAAATTTGTAAAAATCTCAAGAGTTCCAGATTTTTTGACGATCTGTTCTTTGCATAAGAGAAAATAAGAGAAGTCCTTTAGGTATTCAAATTATATTTTTTAATTTTTGTTACAAAAATAACTTTCATGATTTTTCATGCACCGAATATAATTATTTTTCATAGTTATTTACAACTACAGACAATAACTAAAATTAAACGTCGCAGCTACCAATTTCTAGATTATTAGCTTATTTAGCTTTTTGGTGTGTTTGAAATGTTTGTCAATGTTTTTCCACAAGATCACTGCTGTCCCATTTCACTGAAAGATTTGGTACATACCTTTTTTTCAACTCTATACAGTTTATTAGAATTGGGATAATTGGTTGTATTCTCCAAACATACTTGGAAAAGAAATAATATGGTACAGAATTAAGTGCCCAGAATTTGAAATAGTGTAGAAATAATATATTATCATTTCTAATAAAAATCCACTAGAAATCAAATAAAAAGAATGCCAAAAATTGACTGACGAAACACGGTTAGAACTACTAAAACATAACTTTTTGTAATAAAAAATTAAGAATTTGAGAATATTTACCCAAAGTGCAGATAAATATCTTTTAAATTGTATAGGTTTTAATGTTCCACAATTGACGACTATTTGCACCCAATCTGCCCTGCATTTTGCCAATAGATAGTTTACATTTTTTTCATTTATAGTAAGTAGAAATTTTAATACATACAACAAATACATTTAGCATCCTTTATCAATTATAGAAATTTTAATAAATTTATCAATTTCATCCACTGACATTTAATATTAGTAGAAATTTTAAGAAATTCATCAACACCGTATTTCAGCATTTATCATTGCATTTGGCATTTATAAATATTTAGTTAAATAATTATTTATTGAAATTTTTATATATTTCAGCAGTTTCAACCAGCAACTTATATTACTTATTTTGAATTAAAATATTCATCTGATTCATTTTAATCTACCAGGCTTGGGACACCAAGTGGTGACACTAAGTCTTTTCTTTGCATTTCCGGCGTCATGAAAATACATTAGGGCTCGCCGTGACGGCCGGTTAACACAGTAATCCGGCGGACTTCTTTTTCTTTGACAATCCTGACAGTTTTTCCGTCTGAAGAGAAAGAATGCGGAATTCCATTAGTATTCGGTACGTGTCTTCTCCTGTCAGTTACGAATGTCTCTAGGAATCGGGTGGACAGGGTGACAGGACAGGCATTTACGGAGGGTCAAGAAGATCCCTGTGACATCTTAATGTCTAAGAGAAAGAGGAAAATCACTATTTTCTAAAGTTTCAGATTCAAACTTCATAAATAAAAAAAAATTGTTCCTGTACTTTCATTTTTTTAAAAAAAGATTTCACTTGAGTCCCTCACATTTTTAAATTTTAAGACTTATAAAATCAAAATTACTCTATGTATTTTTTAATAATGAAATTCTTCATAAAATACATTTCTGAAGTTTATTTTCTTTTACAATACGTACCTTAATACACTAATTATACTTATTTTTATAATTATACTAATTATACTTACTTTTTTTTATACTTATATATATATATATAGATATATATATATATATATATATATATATATATATATATATATATATATATATATAGAATTTATATTTAAATTATGAATTCTCATTACAAATTATTGCGGGGAAAAAAGGCAAGTACAATTACACATATATATAGAGTTCAGATCTAATTGATAAATAAAGTTGCTTAGAAATTGATGATAGATGTGTTAAGTTTCAGTACTTTCGTTTTAAATTAGAAGCCTTTTTATATAATCAGTCATCTATTGTAAAGTTCACTGTAACCTCTCCTGCTTTGCTCAAGATTCTTTCCCGGTTAAGGCAACCTGATGTTAAAATCTCGATTTCAGAAGGAGTGTAACGTTGCTTGGGATATATGACATTTTTTCCCCTCAAATATTCATTGGTTGATTATCAAATGAAAGTGGTGCCAGGGCATATTTGTCCCCTCGATATATTTCATTTTCAAAGGCGACATCAATGCATTAACGTTTTGCACCCTGAGACTGTCTAGAAATACTTAATTGCCTAATATTACATTTCTAATTTCAGGGTCAGAAGATCGTGGGATCGAGATTCAATTTCATCGAAGGTATGGCATCTATTTATGGTCTGTGTTATTAATCCGTAATATTGATTCATGGTAAAGGAGAAAATTTTACAGACAATTCTGGTGGATGCTGAATGGGTACCATACCAATAATCCCCGACCTATGCGACTTGGCAACGAATTTGGCGATTTTGGCGGAGATTCTAGAAACTATAAGAATCATGTTGATAGCTCCATTAGAACTTGAGTTTCAAAGTTCTTTCTGTGCCCTGTCACGGAAGCTAAAAAAAGCCAAGCGGTAGAGCTGAAATCAGTTAAGTAATCAGACAGTATTAAGTCAGTAGAGAGTTTCAGATGAATCGACAGAAGTGAGTTATTAACCAAACTGTTGCTTCTTTTCTGCGTTTTCTTTCTGACCTCTTTGTTGTGTATTACTGATTGTATGCTTCTTTTTATTGTGAGTGATGTTCTTATCTGCTTTTCGGATGCGTTCTACTTCTGCGTTTTCGTGTAGAATAAAGTGCCGTTATTAGTTATTGAGCCTGTTTCAGTTTTCACCTAACAACCAACCCACAAATTTCGAAAAATCCTGGTAACGATGGTTTATAGAACATTGCATGTGACATCGCGAGAAAAATCATAATTTTGGCTTAATAAAGATATTTTGATAGTGGACAGTATTCATTAAGTATTACAAGTTATATTCTGACGCAAGTAGTATTCATTTAATATTATACAAGGATTCAATACAAGGTTCGCCCTTAGTAGATTTGCTGCGTTGCTCCTCTTAACGAAGACGACCTCAATTATTTGCACCTCATAACATTTTTCTGCTTTTATCCATTTTAAATCACACAATAAATTGATCAAGTGAGGATTTATAATAATATACCTATAAAAGTTTTTTAAAAGACACTTTATAACAATCCGAATATTCTACAATCTCACAATTCACTTTAAAATTTATGCCCTCGTTGTTATCTATAAAGGAAAAGATGTTATGAAGTTTCCGAAGCTTCTTTTAATAAACTCTACTTTCCAATGATTTCTCTTTCTCTCCATCTATCCTGAATCTCGATATTCAATCGAGAAATAAAATATCGAAACTTTTTTTAATTTTAGTATTTTTTAACTAATTTTCAAGCTGTATAATACATTTATGATACTCTTAAAACGACCTCAGTTACACTGAAGAGTACCAATAATCTTCTTATGGAATTCGACTCATTGCAGAATAGTGTATATTTAGACCGGTCATTCACAACTATTTCAAGCCAACACACCAATTCCAATCTCTAAAACAGGCCAGCAAAGCATTCATATCCCATCGAAGGTCACCAAGAGTAGGTGAATGAGAAATTGCCGTTGAAATAAGATTGTTAATATTGATGAATATAGGGTGAGTACCAATAATGCCGTTACACCGGTAAAGAGGTCATTAATATTTGTTTTAAATAAAAATTAGGATTCTGCAGGCAAAAAAAATAAACCTTACAAAATAAGAAAACAGTCACTAAATGACATATACCAGGATCAAAAGGGTACAGAAAAAGATAAAGGAGGGGAGAGAAAAAAAGAGAGAGAGAGAAAAGAAATATAAGAGAAGGGAAGGAATAAAAATTATAATGTCAATAAGAGAAAGAATGAAAAAGAGAAAAAAGAAAACAAAATTCCTTGTTGTTTTAAAAAAATTCAAAACGGTTCAAATTAAGGCAGAATTTATACCTGAAATAAAAGATAATAACTATAAAGTTCAGTAAACAATGGATAAATCTTTGAGCGGCTCATACAAGTTGCAGAGTTCGCTTGCAATAAATTGAATAAAAACCACACTTTCAATGAATACGTTGAAAAATAATATTCTCGAATAGAAAAACAACATCCAAAGTATTTTTAGTTTCAGATGTAAGAGGTTTGTTAGAGAGGATAGAAAGATGGTTGGTTTGCCTGGATATCTTCTTCCTTAGGTGATTGGTAAGAGGGCACTTCAGTATGTAATGCTGAATATCATCTTCATTATCTTTTCAACTACAAACGCAATTGCGAAGACTGAACCTTCTCAGTTATCTGGGACATAATCCATCCATAGAAGTAAGCAGGTTCTCGCTTCTTTGACGGTTATAATAATAGAGTCGCTTCCGAATTGATGATAATTCCAATGAGAGGTGTTGGATCGAGGTCGGTCGATGGAAACTATGCTCGATTTTCGAAAGCTCTCACAGAAACAATCGTCAAGTTGCTCTTAATGCAGATATAATTCCATATAAGATATAAAATACAGTGATCAATTATGTAAAATGTAGCACTAGAAATACTTCTGTGTAATTTTTTATAAACTGATATATCTTTTAATCAACATTCAATAGTTTTTAATCAATTCATTAATTATTATTAACACTATTATTACTATCAGTTTTGAGTATCGTTTCAGTGCGCGTCAGAAAAAAAAATAAAGAAAATCATTTCAATCCAAATAAGAGTCATTTAATTCAGGCTACGTTTCGTATCAGCAACTAATGTATTGCTTGAATTCTTACGAAGAAAACACAATTAGAATTGTAATAATTTTCTTTTTTGTATGTGTGACAAAAGGTGGATTAAATCTTACCTTTTGTCACACATACAAAAGATAAGATTCAATTCACTTTTTGTCACAAATTAGAGGAAATTTTAGAAATTCTTTGAGAATCTTTATATTTATAAATTCACAACTAATGAAAAAATAAGATTGATGATTAAGGTGGATTTTGAAGTACAAGCGAGTATGCTTCCTTTTAACTGACTAAATCGAAATTTGATACAGATACACAAATTATGTCTCCCAGATCAAGGAATAAATTTCATTTATCTCGATTCTTGCGATTTTATCTCTTTCACATGCACACAAAATTGACAGGCTTAGATAAACTGATAGGCATGTCTACCTTTGATAGACTTTGACAAAAATTTGATCAGATCTAGCTCATTTTAGTAATAAAAGATCTAGATCATTTTAGTAATAAAAATTTATAACAAACTTCATCCATTTAATTCGTGACTGTATCCAGTTATCGATTTCAAAAGTACTAAGAAAGTCGTATAAATAGATTTTAATATTACAGATTTTGATTTTATTTATAATTTATAGTATTTACACCATAAATTTAATACAATTCCATTACAGAATTCACATTGTCTAGCGATCAATTTAAAAATTTCATGGTTGAGTAACGTTGGGTTTTTGAATTCTTAATCCACAAATCTGTCAGATTTTCTATTCTCTCTGAAGAATCCTGTTCTATGAGCACAAACTTTGTATTTAAATCTTTCACTTCATTAAATTCATGGCATAGAAACAATCTTGGAAAAACAATGAAGATTTACGATATTCTAGGTATCATAGCGACTGCTCTCCCACTGGCTATCACCAAGAGCAATATAACAGCCAGCTTTGCAGCTACTGGAATGAGTCCGCTGAATCCAGATATATTTCCCGATTCGAAATTTCTTCAGTTACGTTACAGACCATCCTCAAGTCACATCTAATATATCTCAGAGTGATTCTTCAGCTTTGGATTGCATTTGTTCTAATTTGATGCATACCGATTCCGACGAAATTTCCGAAGCAGAGCATGAAAGAAATGGCACTCAACTACTGCAAGTTTTATCATCGCCAGATCCCGAAGTTTTGATCCCACATACTGTTTCACCGTTGGAAAAACTATGGTCATTACCAAAGGCTGGCGCAAGACATGGGACAAGAAAAAGACGAAGGAAGAGGCAGGCTGCTATTTTGACAGATACCCCGGTGAAGGACACAATACACTTCAGGCAGAAAAACAAGCCGTTAAGATAAAAAGATTAAAAACAATTGTAAAAACCAAGACTAATGAAGACCTACACAATAATAATGAAGAAAGAAAGACCAAAAACAGGAAAGTGGCGAAAAGACGAAATGCATAGAAAGAAAACTAAATTCAGAAGGCAAATCTTTCATTATTAGAGTGAAGAAGAATGGAGGTCTCCAGATGATGAAGACTATGTTAATATCAACTGTGATTTGAGTGAGTAATCGGATTATTTGAATTTAGAAAAAGATCCAGAAGCCAATTATTTTGTATTAGTAAAATCGTTGATTGAAGATAAAAAAAACAATCTCAAAATTCTCCGCTTAAGTTTTGAATCAAAATGGAAGGTGAGCTTCCTTAAGAAAAATTCTAAAATGACGAAAGCATTTATTTTCCCCAATAAGACAGGAAGAGCAGTTATCTCATTAGGCTGATTTAAAAATGATTCCGCCACCGCCTTTGGACATTGGATTGACAAAGAGACAAAAACATTTTTGCAATGTGAAGTCCATCTGTGTTTGTTGTACATTGGTAAAACATTCCTAAATCCGAAGAAAAAAAAATGTGCAATTTTTAGTTAAATTTAATTATTTAAACTTTAGTTTAATAGAAGTTCCTAATTAAAATATTTTTTTATTTTCTTTTTAGATAAATATCTATCTTATAAAAAGAAAAATATAAATATATAATGACAACCTGCCCTGTGTATGGTGCCAACGTACTCCAGCCCCAGGGCACGTTGACACCGATGGAGTTAGCTCATTCATCTCGATATTTCTAGCTTATTTTTTTAATCAAAACTGTTATTAATTCCTTTTTATACTATCCAAAGGATGTAAGAATGTTTTGGTACACATATCAGCTATTTAATCATTATCAAAAAAATAAGAAAAATTCGTAATCAAAATTAGTGTCAACCTGCCCCGGTTTCTGCTCATTCTAATAGTAATCAAATAATTATTTTTTAAACCATTGCAAATAGGCATACGCAACCATCTTGAGAAAATACTCAAAAGGAAGTAAAGCATTTTTTATGTTGTTTGAAACAATAAATGTAATGAAAAATTATGGAACTTATAGTGCTATTTGTGCTATTATAGTGCTATAGTGCTCCAGTGCTATTTGTCCTATTTAGTAAAATGATATTGCCTCAAGAACATTTTAAAAAAGAAGAATCATATTTTTATGGAATCAAAATTATCCGAATTATGAAGATCTGAATTTCATGATTTTTGGTCATTTTTAACCCTTTCAACGACTGCTTTGAGGAAGATCCACCAATTGAAGATTTCGGTAGGTGATCGTGGATTGGTCTAAGTTGATGAAGCTCTATTGAACCTTTGATTTAACGAATAACGAAAATTAAAACTTCATAACTCGGCTAGTGTTCATTAAAGAAAACCGAGAATTGTCTTTTTTTTTTTTTAATGTTAGTATGTCAAAATTATTTTATTAAGAATGGCTAATAAGGAGCAGGCAGCTTATATTAAACTTTAAATACACTACTTTTTTAGCAGTATATATATCTAGACTTAATCAAGATTTTTAAAAAATTATTATTTATTTCATCTAAAGCATTTTCACACCAAGCATTGTTTAAAGAGATTTTAAACTTTAGAAATTAGTTGTTGGACCACAATTTGAATAAATATGTAAGTAACCAATATACTACAACAAAATTTAAATTTTTATCCTCCGTTAATATTTAACATTTATACTTTCAATTATTTTCAAAAGAGGGGTGTCATTGTTAGAATCCAAGTATAAAAATAAAAATACTTAGATTTACACCCTATTTTTTGGAAATTAATAGCAGATTATTTTCCAGATTATTTTTGTTCGGCATATTATATACATTAAGTAGAATGAACAAATCGGGATTATGTTCTTAACTGGTAAATAACTTTAATACAATTAAAGTTATTTACTTAATTGTATTAAATTAAGTAAATTAAA
Organism: Argiope bruennichi; assembly: GCF_947563725.1. Lineage (NCBI taxonomy): Eukaryota > Metazoa > Arthropoda > Arachnida > Araneae > Araneidae > Argiope > Argiope bruennichi. The sequence continues at coordinate 102,689,198 of NC_079158.1, forward strand.
GCTTCTTTTAATTAAAGCTTCTTTTAATGTAATATTAACGCCTATTTAAAGCTTCTTTTAATTTAAAGATTCTAAAAATACGTTCCATACTGAATTTACGCTACGTTAATTTGGGATGATTTGCTGCAGAAATTAGAAAAAAATTCTAATTACGCAAATTAAAGGTTAATTCGTATTAAGTGGACCGATTGATATGGGAAAATATGAATATTTGGATAAATCTAAGTAATTAAATTGGAAATAAATAAATGTAAAAAAAAGAAAGAAAAGATGATGTCTGACACAGAAAACTGAAATTCATTTCATGAAATTAACTAACAAAGAGTTCAGAAAACAACAAATATAAGATTTAAATAAAAAAAATATCACGAATCAAATTACATACAAAATTTAACTGAGCAAATACATATGTATTAAAATTACAACTTTTTATAATTTGGCTTTGGAAAATTAGAATAAGAAAATATTAGACTTAGTTACAAGCATATATAATAAAATCCTTATTTATTTGATTGCAAATTCGTATTATTTATTTGATTGCAAATTCGTATTATTTATTTGATTGCAAATTCGTACTATTTATTTTATTGCAAATTCGTATTATTTATTTGATTGCAAATTCGTACTATTTATTTTATTGCAAATTCGTATTATTTATTTGATTGCAAATTCGTACTATTTATTTGATTGCAAATTCGTATTATTTATTTGATTGCAAATTCGTATACTTGGGATTAAAAAAAATTGTTTTACATAAGAACTTTTTACATACAATTTTACATAGGAAATGCATTTCTATTAAATGCTAGGACGATTTGCACATAAGGTGTGACTAAAACAGGAAGATAATATATATATAAATGATAAAAGGAAAGAGGAGTTTTAAAAGAAAAATTCCTGGCGAGTCGGCGTTGAATGACAGTAAAATTTACTGTCGCTAAGTACATTTTCTGTCACACCCGTCGGAAAAGATAAATATTTCTCCATTTCTTTTCTATTTACTTTAGCAGGAAGGAGAGAAAAATGTGCCACCGTCGCTGCGTGTGGGCCTCGCCAAAAATATATGATCCGTCTTTATCTTTCTACATTCTTACAACGCACTTACATACTTGTTTAAACACTTACGTGTATCCATGTCAATACATCAAAGTAATGACCAAACAACTGACAATGCGAGAAGGACACTGGATCCAAAAAAAGAAAGGAAGGAAAGGAAAAGGAACATATTGCGCACACTAAACGAATCCACACAAAAAAAAAGTAAAAGAAAAAAAATGGGGGAAAAAAAAGAAGTTTTCCTTTTTAGGCCCCTGCTTTTTCCCTTTGCACTGTACCGTAGCTTCCTGTCTCTTTTTCCTACACTAGAGAAAGAAGGGGAAAAAAAAAAAGTGTCACGTGATTTCCCTCCCGCGACCAATCAGAGCTCCAGCCAGAGTCACGGGGCCCACCCCCACAATGTTCCAAAGTGAGGGTGGCTCCATCGTGTCGTCTGTCGCGTGTTCGACGACTATTTGTCGCACAGCTCTTAGCCAACATGCATGTATTTATTTACTCGCGAGAGAAAAGAGCACACGCCTATTCCTTTTTCGAACACAGTTTTCCTCCCCCAAAATGCAACTACCGCTTAGAACATTTCTTTTTTTGTATCTTTTTCCAAGTATATCGAAAGGCGTATTCCTTTTGTGGAACGCGGGTGGGGTGGAGGGACTTAGAGCAAGATGATTCGATTTTTGATATGCGTGGTAAAGAAACGACATCAGGACAGTCAGCAGCCTCTTTCAGACGATCCTGAGAAATCCAGTACTGTTTTCGTCATTTCTCTGAGAATCAGCATTTGTCATCGTTCATTACAGAGCAGAAATTCACAAATATATATTTATTTGGACCCCAGAGAAGCCTTTAAAACACCGATAGTCATGGTTATTCATCTATTTCTGGCTCATGAATATTCCTTTTTATTAAGTTAGCAAAAATAATTAAAAAAGTCAAATTGATTTCAAATGCGTGTTGCTATTTAATATGTTGTTTCTACGGCCGCTTAGAAAGACCTACTATCGAATTATGATTTAAATAAGAGAGACAGTAGACCAATATGATTTAATTTTTATACGAGTGGTAATACAACGATATTAAAATAGTCAGCAGCTCGTTCGTCCAATCCTGAAAAATTCAGTACGACTTTTACTATTCACTTGGAATCAGCATCTATGATTGAATGTTATAGAATCAGAATGCGTAAATATACATATTCCAAAATCAGAGATAGGTCACTAAAACATTAGTAGCCAGTCAATTCTGTGACGATTCGTCAATATTCGTTTCTTTCTTTCTTTCTTTTTTTTTTTTTTTTTTCAAATTTAAGTTAGGCAAAATCAGATTAAAGCCATATTGATTTCAAATAAAATTATAAGGTAGCTAGAAAGTTTTATTGTCGAACCTTGATTTGAAATCTGGAGCATTTCTGTATTTCTTTTCTTAATGTGACAGTATAGATATGCTTTTTAATGAGATTTCATATTCAATTTCATTTATATTCATTTTCATTAAATATGCTTATAATTGCAGATAATCTAATTAGAATTAAAAATTATATAATCTGAAAAATATAAAATAATGTTATGATAAAATAATTTATCTATTAATTTTTTAATATTTTAATTATACCTTATAATTATTACAGCACATTTGTAAAAATTCTGTATGAATCACCATATTTAGTTGTGACAAATTCCATTGTCTTACCTTTTGAATTTAATACTTTTTTTTTCCATCTCCGAAATTCTATGGCACACCTATATAAAATTTTTAAGTCTCGCGAGCTTTTCTCATGCCTCTTAACCACTTAACTGTTTTGCCCGAGTGCCATACGTGCATCGATTTATCGAATTTTGATAGTTGCAAGTAAAAAAATAAGCCATTCATGATGATTATAATTCAATATTAAAATTACTTCAAATACATAGATAAGTCAAGTATGAATGGATTTCTATTTGAATCAAAATAAGAAAATATTCCCAAAATAGAAGGTGTCATCTTATTAGATAGTAAAGAAAATGAAACAGTTAAGGGGTTAAACCTAATTGGTATAATTTTAATTCCCTAATATCGATCTAAGAATAAGTATGAGAATAACATTATTAGCTCTCAAAGAATTGCAGATTAAGTAATTCTTTAAATTTTATTTTATTTACTGTAGTCTCACTTTTCTTTTAAGAGAAAAAAAAATCCCATTTCGTAAGTATAAGACACTGATCGAGTTTCTTATTGTCTTTTCCCTTATTTAATTTCTCAATAGATACTATCTTTTTTTAGTACTTGATCATAACTCGATAATATATCTTAAGAATCAGCTCCTAGATGAAAAATTTTGCCTAATTACTAAGAGAAACAATGGATACACTACATCAAAAAATTTCTACCTATTTACAGGAATTTTTAGATTTATATATATATATATATATTTCCTATTTTTATTATAGAATATGTAACAAAATATAATTTTCATTATTGGTGATAATAACGATATTTCTACAATTAATTTAGTGAAGATAGTTTTACAACTACAAGGAAGTTTCATTACAGTTAATAAAAATTTAAATGACTATCTTTGTTGTGTATTCTTCCGTTTTTCTTTCTTTTTTGAGAAGTTTGTCAGAAACTGCCCAATATATTTTTACTAATTTCCAATTATAATGATGATTTACTTTATATTTACAAGGAACTATGTGTATATTATATTCTTATACACTCACTATACGCTTTATTCTTTATTATATATACATATAATTTTGTTGAAATCGGAGATAGAATATAATAGTAACATTATTATCGTGTTTATAAGAAAATCTTCTTTTATGTCAACATGCAAAATAATGATGCATATATCAATCTTTAAATACTAAGTATGAAGTATTTTTAATGTATCAGATTTAAATGTTTAACCGATTAATGAAACAGGTCACATTATCATTTTACCATTAAATTATCATTACATAGCCTAAAAAATAACACATACATGCATGCATACATTATGCATATGTAATAGAATTTTAAAATTATATATCTGATAGAATTTTAAATCGCTGTATATTTTTCTCCTAATTTTAATAACATTAAAATGTTTATGCATACATTAAGTCATAAAATTAATGTATATAAATATACATTCATATTCACATTCATTTCTATATTAATTTCTTTCCCCTGATGAGTAATTAATACGTCTTATTTCGTATTCAGTTCGACATTTTATTTCCATTTTTACTATCGTTTTATGATTCATATATATATATAAACATTTTTAAGATTTATTAAAACTAAAGAGAAGATGTGCAGCTATTATATTAGTTATCTTGAAAATGTACTTCTTGAATTTTAAAATTCTATAAAAATTGTTTTATTATGTTAATATTTTAAAAAGTTATTGCCGATATTTCTATATTTCTGCATTTTACATAATTTATAAAATTTACATAATATTTTTTTTGCTTGGCAAATTCACTTAATTTCACATTTAAAGCTTTTAAATTTAAAATTTTTGCAATTTTTTTTGGGGGGGGGGGGATTTTCCAAGTGGAGGAGTGAGTGGAAGGTGCACTCACTTTTGCCAATTCCAAACTGTGTGTCAAATTGATGCCCGAGTTCCAAAGTTCTGCCATTTCGAGAGCCAGAATACATTTTTATTAGTAAAAAAAATTAATATATCCTTTTTTTTCTTTCGTCTTCAGCTATGAAATATATACCATATTAGTTAATAGAAAAAGGTAAAATAGAAATTATAATGGAAAGAAATTAATTGAGACTTCACTGTCTAGGAAGCAAAAACCAAAAATCACTTTTAATTGCAATTTATTTTTTCTTATTAATTTTTCTTCGTTTTTTTCAACCATGAATTGGAAATTATTTATCATATTTGTTTGGAATACTGACAAATATTAATTTAAACAGTTTAGATTATTTTTCATGTTAAAATGGCAACGATGCAAAAAAAAAAAAAAAAAGCAGAGACCTAGTCTTTGTGCATTTTTTACGGGAACTAAGGATTTATTATCAAAAGTTTTTTTCTTTCTAAAGAAGAAAGAACATTTTCTTCAGATTCAAACATTGAAGACGTTTAAATGCAAGAATGCAACAACTCTGTCTTCTTTTCAAATGAGTTCTTAGGTTGGCCCAGTTTGAAATTCTCGCTAATCAATAAAATAGCTCTCTTTTTTTTTTTTTAAAGTAAAAATCAGATTATTATATAAGTTCTTTAGAAGATCATCCCCATTTGAGCTCAAATAATCTGTTCCTTCATTTGCCCTTTAAGAATTCTTGTTAAATGATAAAATATTTTGCATCAGTTGTCTGCATCGGAACGCATTTATTTTCAGGCAAAATTCTTAAACGACTAATCATTGTATATTTTTAATGAGTGTAGCTCATATCCATAAAGGCTACGAAATAGAAAGGACGAGGTAAATAAATTAATACACATTAAAACAATTATTTTGCCAGTTCTTAAGATTAATGTTTTAAAATCCTTCCTCAGAGCAATAATCAATCCCATTTGAGCTCAATACTCTCTGTTCCTTCATTTGTCCTTCAATAATTCTTATTAAATAACAAAATATTTTTCATCAATTGTCTACAAAGAAACACTTTTATTTTGGGACAAGATTCTCTAACTACTAATCATTGTATATTTTTACTGAATGTAGCTCATATCTATAATGACTAAGAAATGAAATGGATGATGTAAATAAATGAATACACCTTAAAAAAATATTTTCAATTCAAGACATAATTAACATTAATCAACATTAATAAATAATCAACATTGAGGATAATCACATGATTAGGGTATTAAATTTTATAAGGAAAAGGCAACCGAAACAACCTTATACTACCTCTAGAAATTCTTTTCTGTGGCATGGCTATCTTCAAGAGTTACGATTTGTTGTAACACTTTAATGGAGTCATATATTGTGTGTACAAAAAATAAAACAGAGAAACAATGCCGGATCTGTTTATTCTACGCGAAACAAACAGGAGAAATGAGCCTGTGAGATGTCTCGTTTCTGACGACAAATACGAATTTGCTGATTTAACAGCCGGCGAAGAGATGGAGTGCTGTTGCGCGACTGCGGAATGAGGTCCGTATTGTGGCCGGGAGCGCGACACAAAGAGCTCCTTGTTTCGCACTGATTGTATCTCTTGATCAAGACGAATCTGGAACTCGACAATATCAACCCTTCAAGGGGTTGTTGAGACAATGTTTCCTCCCAAACAAACTATGTCGCCTGCGAAGAAACAGCTGAAGGGTGGCAGTGTTTCTTTAACCCGAAAGCATTCTGTATCTTAGACAAGATTGCGATCAATTGACCTCTTGTTTTAGGTTTCAAGCAGACAAACGCTTATCTGTGTTGTTTATTTATGTTGCATGTTTGAAGGATTGCGATTAAATTGTATAATCACAAAAGTAAATACTAAGCTTTCATTTCAAATTAGTAGAAAAACTTCTATGACTTTTTTTAACTCTTTTATTCTCGCCATTTCTTGAACAGCTTGTAATCTGTGGTATGTATTAAAATCCATATTATCAGTCCACAACTGTAGGTTTAAAACTCTTTTATTTTTCCTCATTCTTTGAACATCTTGTAATCTTTAGTCGGGATTAAAATGAATGTCATTAGGCGAAAACTACTGTACATTTTTTTCACTCTTTTATTCTCCTCATTTCTTGAACATCGTGTGATCTTTTTTTTTTTTTTTTTTTTTCTGAATTAAAATAAACGTCTTTTGTTGCCTTTCTTGATTACACAATAATTTATTTGATAATGAAGATTGTGGTCTGGGTGAAATGACTTGAAGGCACATGTTGTCTTTTATATGGTTTATTGGTAATATCAACAACAAAAGGCACATTATTACACCATAGTATAGTACAGAGAAAACTACACATAATATTTCACAGGAGAGAGCCGAGATCACACTTCCCCTAGTATACGAGTCAAGTTTGCTTTTACTGGAAAAAGCAAATATACTAACATCAACAGTGAGACCACGTGATATTTACATGATTGGCAGCTAGCTCCGCCCAGGAAAACCACGTGGTTAACTGAATTTTTAACATCCTTAGTCAAAAATTACTAAAGATATTTTAACTCTTCTATTCTCTTCGCTTCTTGAACATCTTGAAAATTTTGGTCCGGATTAAAATCAATGTTATTTAGTCGAAAATGACGAATAAAATGTATTTTAACGTTTAAATTATATGACAAAGATTAATGTTATGATTCATAATCAAGAATAAAAATTAATAATAATTGTAGGTTTCTGTTTTAAAGCCAATTACCCACATGCGTGTTTACTAAAAGCTGCTGTCAAAGTAAAAAAAAAGTGTTCATATCAAGGTTTTGAACGAATTAACGAGAGAGCACCTGCGCCAACTAGCATAACATTTAGCACATAACTCCCAACCAGTTGAGGTCAGATTAAAGAAACGAAGCATCAGCCACTATTTAAATCTGCAAGAGTTTTCAAAATTAAAGGAATTAATTCGCAATTAATTAACCACGAGCTTTCTTTAGTATGTATCAAATATTTCAAACCTGTTATAGATTATAGGAAGTATTTAAGAAATACCTCATTTAATCCCAATGACGATATTTTTTATTTTCATAAAGACAAATTCGAGTTTTTTGTCTATCCAGTTTCGTTTAAATCATCTCAGTAAAAAGCCAATTTACAAATTCATTTTAAATCATGACTCCTTCCAATACTTTTGCTACTTTTCATATTTTCAATCAATTCAAAGAAATTTAGGCAATCAATAATTCAAAAAAAATCTCATTGTGTCACTTATATATGGTGTATGTGCTTATATATCGTCATTGAAAGGTAATATTTTATCTTGTAATATAAGACTGTTGCTTTTCCCATTTTAGTTTTAATAAGTAATTTTTTTTTTGTTTGTTTTGGATTTCCACGCAGCCTAGTTATCAATCTAACAGGTTGAAAATTATGCTCTTCTTACGTTGGAAAATTATTATCTTAACGCTTTCTTTGGCACGACTTCTCAGAAGCAGTATGTGATTTCAAAGGCTCTTATAAGAGATTTACACTTCCAAAGGACAGTTGTTTAGCATTGATGCTATCATTCAATATCAATTTATAAAGCAGCCAATAGATATAATCTTATATTCATCAGTTGCCGTTTGATGGCAGTATGTATGCAGACTTTCAAGAATATTTTGACGTGTGTTTTGCTTTTTATTTATACGGATCACAATATCTTCATACTGTTTCTTTATTTCTTGGTTCAGGTCGATTTGGAGGTGAATTTTCACTTTTTATATTAAACACTGCAATAATTCTAAAAATAAATGATATTCGATTTGAAAAGTGTGTTGCTACTTGCAACATTACCCGTTTATTAAATTACAGTAAATAAGTACTTGGCACTGAAACCGTGTCTTCAGTGAAAAGATGGAATCATACAGAAAACCAAAAGTAGCTGTGTCTTGCTCAAGGGTAATAAAAAAAAACATATGGGAGGAGATGATTTTACTGGTATGTTAATAGAGCTCTACAGGGTGCCATTGAAATTTAGACGTTTTTATTTACGCCTCTTTGGATATGTTCTAGAGTTATGCGCAATAACATCTTCGTTAGTCTATAGGAGGAAAACAGATGATAAAAATACATTACTGAGTTTTCAAGAGTAGTATTAGTAATTTTTTGATGCTGCAGGCATATCTGCCATGTTTACATCAAAATAATAGAAATAAAAAATATTAGCTGTTACAATTTCAGTCCAAGGCACACATTTCGACATTTTGGAACATTGGCTAAAGATAGAGGCCGATATTACCCTACTGGCTATTAAACATATTTAGAATACATACAACAATATGTCATCGGTTTTCTAAAAAATATGGAATAAATTTTTTTATCTCCAACGTTATAATACTAGATACAAAAATTAATTTAATTAACCGGTTAACAAGTAATTATAATCAAAATATGCGGAAATACTGTATTATCATCGCAAACAAAACAAAAGCGTATAAAATATGGAGGACCAGACTTCAGTATTAATGGTTTCAGGTATTTTAATAAAAAAAACCACTTGACGCGGTTTGATTATTTTCATTTCTGTATCACATATATAATTTTCTACTTGTTCGAAACAAACTAACTTCAATTTGGTCAATATATTTCAAGAAGACTTCGGATGAATGGAATAAAACTATTTTATGTTTCAATTTGCACTCGTTGCTAAACTTTGAGCAGTTTTGAAATATTATGCAGTCTTTATTATAGCTAAAGATTTTATTCCCAAAGCTATCAACATTGTATTATTGTATTGTATATTTTCATGTTTTAAGTTGAAAATTGGAATATAATTTTGAGGGAATTCAATTTTATCATAAACCTGTAAGACCGAACTACTTATTTACTTTGTAATTATTTATAAAATTAGTATAAATATTTATGAAACACCTTAACAATTATAATCTTTAACATGTCTCATGAATATTTTATTATAATTCAAATTACAATAATTATAATTAATTTATGCAGGTGCACTTCTGTGAGCAAAGAAATTCCCATGATTAATTATATATAATGCATTTATCAGACATCAAAACATATAGGCGTTGTCTTTCCGAAAACATTAACTCATATTACTTCTTAATATAGATATGATTCCCTATCCAGCATAAGAATTGTATACCTTGTGCAAGGCCATGTATTCAGAATTTTATTTTCAATATCCATTGAATACATTGGTCTATTTGCCATGCACTTTATATGCCCATTAATTGGTATTTAGTTTGGATCATATTTATTTTGAAAAAAAAAAGGGCACTGATAACAAATACATTGAACGAAAAAGAAATAATTCTGCTATAATAAAATTTATTCAGCAGAAAAAAAAATTTCAGTATTGAGCTGAAATGATACATGTTCCATCATTGGTTGGTTCCCTTATAAATGGAGCAATACATTCCAAGAAAACTAATAATTGACATTGATTGAAAATGAAGGACCAATCAGTTCTCTAGTTCAAATCTGATGTCATTAAACGATGTGAGGCTCATACTAACGAATATTCTTGTATACATTTGAATGCGTCATTTAAAACTACGTCAATTGTTTTCGAACTACAGTTTATGTAATAAATGTAAAGTATAAAATTTACAGTGCAAAAATTTCAAATTATAATTTGATGCACCAAACGTAAAATATAAAATTTACAGTGGAAAAATTTTGAATTTTAATTTTATGTAACAAATGTAAACTATAAAATTTACAGTGCAAAAATTTCGAATTAAAATTTGATGCACCAAACATAAAGTTTATAATAGAATGCAAAATATCAAATTTATATTGCAAAATATTCGAATTATAATTTCACATATGAAGTGTAAAGTATTGAATTCAGGGAAAGAAAAAATTGAATTACTTCCATGAATCAAATTTATACTGCAAAATATTCGAAATCTGATTGCATGTATGAAGTGTAAAGTATCAAATTCAGGGAACAAAAAATTTAGATTACTTCCTTCCATGAATCAAATTTATACTGCAAAATATTCGAAATCTGATTGCACGTATGAAGTGTAAAGTATCAAATTCAGGGAGCAAAAAATTTATATTACTTCCATGAATCAAATTTATATTGCAAAATATGGGAATTATAGTTTCACGCACCAAATGAAATGTATAAAGTTTATAGTTCAAAATTTTCGAATTACAGTTCCAAGTGTATATAGTACTGTTTAAATTGAAGTACAATTATACACTTCTTACTAAATAGTAGAAAATTAAAATTTCATGCTGTCATTGAAATGTTCTTTTTTGATGCGCATCTGACAAACATAGAATCAGAGACTTTCAGATCTTGACAGCTCGACACATCTCCTCACACGCTTCTCCAATTCCACTAACGTATCTGTTTTGCACATCTTCGAGAGAGAGAGAATCAGAGAATCAGATATCACTCCTGGCAAGATTCTCCACTTTTCCATCAGCCTTCCAGCCAAACTCTTGTCTGTCAAGCATCAGTTTTGCAGAATAGCAAAAAAACGCTAAAAGCAAACATGTTTCTATCCCATGGTACCGGGGGCCCCTACCGAGAGCTTCTACACCCCAAAATGGACTGAACCACACTAATAGACCCATGGGAACGGAATGTGGGGGTGTCTACTCTTCCTTTTGAGGGCTGACTTTCGACTCTGTCAGCGAGAAGATACGGAATAAAAGACATCCTGTGACAGCCTGGGCCCCGAAAGAAGGGCCCGAGGACTCACCCTCCCGCTGAGACGTCGGGCAGCGGGTAGGTGACAGCCGTGACACGGTTAAAGCGATGCGAGGTTGTCATGGATCCACCCCTGCTAGAAACCGCGACTCACCTGCCATACAAATGGGTTCTTCCGGCGTTAATAGACACAACATGTAGCGAATTGGTTTAATCCAATGAGTTTGGGTAAGATTTCAAGCAAACAAAAAGCATGAAAAACGCCAGTGAAAGTAAACGTTTTGAATTCTTCCTTTTTCGAAAAAAGAATCTACAGTGGTACTTGGCTTCTTCGAACTTTTTATTTCAGCTTCTTCGATCTTTCGAATTTTTCTTTGGTCTTTTTGGAATATAAGACTGTTTGGAATTTTCTGTTCCTTGTAATGTTAGAAGGTTATTTAGTTTTCTTTAATTCAAATCTTTTTTAATCAATTCTTTAATTCTTTTTTTTTCTGCTATTCTGGCCCATTCAATATTCAGTTATTCAATCTTCTCTTTATTGAAAACTTCATTTGAATTTATTTTGAAAATTAGAGAGGCTGCTGAAAATGCGAAAGTGGAAAAGATGCCAGGTAATGTGAAAATTTGAAAATTATGTTTAGTTGTTGAAATGTAATCTAGTTGTTGAATGTGTAATCTGAAGCGATTCCTGATTTCATCCTGGATGATTTAATCCTTTTAAATTAAACCTGTGAATTAATTTTTGGACAATTTCAAATTATTTTATTTTAATATATATATATATATATATATATATAACACTTCTGAAATACAAACTGTTATCGATTTCGCTTTACTGCAGTTTTGTGAGCTATTTTGTAGATATGCGCCGCAATATAAGGAAAGAAACTTGAAATAAAACTAATATTTCTGTTTGAAGAAATTTCTTCTTGCAGTAAGCAATGTCAATTATAAGGAAATTCTAATTTGTGTTTATAGTCATAATATATAATTTTGGGGGGAATTAATTTCGACATTACATATTTCCATTGACGAACTTTAACAACAAATTCCAAGTCACAGTGGTTCAAAAAAAGTACCACCCAAAATATGATTTTAAATACATGCAAAAATAAAGTCCCCCCCCCTTCTTAGTCAGAATTAGTAATGCACCAAGGGGTAAATGGTAACGAATGATATTTTTTCGGCTTTTTATTATACTTAGCTTTAAACAATGGTTAAAAGGCAATAGTTTACTTCCACAACATAAAAGACAAAGAACACCGAAGAACAGAAATAAGAAAGAGTATTAAATTTATAATAAGCTTAAATTAATATTCAAAAATAGGGAATCATAAATTACATATTTTTATAACATCTTCAAGATATTAAAAAAATCCACATAAGACCAGTTATGTTAGATGACCAGTTTGTTCGCCGAAGAAATTCGTTATATTTAATTTCAGTTAGATACTTTAGACATAAACTGTTCGATTCATTTTTCTTCTAAATTTAGTGGTACTGCAACTTCATATTTTGATTCATCCTATAAACTACAAAGATATTAAACAGAATCCTTCTTTAGCTTTCAAGAATGGAAGAATATCAAGCTATCAAATATTTGATAAAACAATGAAAACTGCTTAGATATCATTCACAGCAATGAAAATACTGTTGTGAAATAACCTAAAATATATGCTTAAAATTTACTTAAATCAAAACTAAAAAAATTACAGTAGCCGACTTGATATTATTAAAATAATAAATTTTTAATTTTTGAAACGGTGCAAAATTTATTTTAGTGCGATAATATTATCGTAAAAAAACGCCAAAGTTTTGCTTAATTTTTAAGTAATAAAAATTAAAAAAAAGAAACTGCACCAAGGGGAAGCTTTCTATTGTCCAGATATAGGTAATTTTTGGTAGATACAGGTCAAACGTTTTAGCCTGTAGAATCCCCAAATACACACACACATTTCTCTTTATCATTTGTAGAGATAGTGCCAAATTTTTTATGATACCCATCTAGAAAGCTTTGCACCAAAAGTGAGAAGCAAATATTTATATTATTGCTTGCCGAGGTTTCAGCAATCTTCACTGAATATTGTTGTTGAAGTAACAATTAAACTTTTTAAAAATATCCTTCAAAATTAAAATTACTGTCCTGTTACTGTATCAGCAAAGTTTCGAAACATGGGAGTCAATTCAAGCTCTGTTAGAACCAAAATATGGCATAAATATTCAAAAACCTTATCTGACATCGAAGCTTCTCCCACCATGTGGCATAATCGTCACTGTCACCCTGTCCCCTGCTGAGTGCATGAAGAAGGGTGCCCAGGCACCCTGCTGAGGCACTTTATTCAGTTGATGTGTTTCTGAGAGACGCTCTTTGGGTGGAGGTCACGCAGGGTGCAATCACACACAAATAGATGCCTTTTCTCGGGTTCCTCTTGTTTGCTTGCCATCCAGCATGACAGCCTTCATCCTGCCACCAATAGAGACATGCTTTTCCTTCAATACAGAGATTTTTGATATCAATACAGAGGGATATTGCTGCTGAGATATTCGTAGAAAAAGGCATTTTTGGTTTTGTGTGGTATTACAATGTGAGTTTGTGGAGAGATGCTGAGGTTATTTACCACATTTCTAGCATTGACATTTGGTGAACAGGAGTGATGGAGGCAGTAGCTGGGGCTTATATGGCTATTTCAATATTGAAAAGAAATCAATAGAAACTTACACAGAATCAGTTTGAATGTGAATGAAGAGACCAGATTTGGTATACACTCAAATATGCAGCAGATGCATTTATTGAATTGAAAATTAATGTCCGTAACGCAAACTCTCCACAACTTTTTGGAAGTACAACAAATATTATTCTATTTGTTTGAATTATATATATATATATATATATATATATATATATATATATATATATATATATATATATATATATAATCCTTCTAAGCATTCAAATCGGTTTTTCCATTGTTATTTCTTCAGTTTCAAAGCAAGTACAGTCAAACTTCAATTACTAGAATATATTGAAATCAGACGGGATCTAGATGATTGTCATTTTTTTTTAATAAATGATAAAAAATGTATTGTATTTTTTTGTATTGTATGTATGAAATGTATTGTATTAAAAAGCCGAATTTTATTTGATTGAGAGCTCCGAGATTCCAGTTAGGTTTTATATTTACAATGACAGCTTCTCTTCTGCTATTCCGAATAACTAGATGAAAACATTGATGAAATGTGTAGTACGCTGCAGCAAAATTTTCATTAATAATAAAGAAAAACCTGTATGTATTTGTGCTTTCTTTTAATTCTCTAAAAGTCAGATCATTTTACCTAGAGATACCAAATTTGCTTGAAAAAATACTCTGAAGTATAGGAAGACGCATCTCGGAACCACTTTCTTTTTTGAAATATTGTTTAGAACTTTAGTAGAAAGTATTATATGGTAGAATTATGATACATTTTATAAAATTGTGATAGAATTATGATAGATAAATGGATTTTAGGATTTTTTCGTGATGATTCATTATATATACTTTAGATTGTTCAAAATTTTGTCTTTTTAATTATACTAATCCAGCTATCATGCAATTTTTCCAGAATTTCTATAATTTTTAAATATATCTATCTGCATAACTTGCAATATATTTTTCATTGAATGAAATGTAAATGTTTTTAATTGCTTCATCAAATAGGTAATTGCATAATATTCTTCAATTGCCAAAAGCCTAAGAAGGCCTTGCTTATTGATTACGCAAATTACATGAGCAGCTACAGAAGCCCCGAAAAACAATGAGTAATTAGAGGATAGATTATCCAAGCAGACATATTTTAGTAGCATCGGATTAGACGCTAATAAGGAAACTGAGGTGTTATAAAGCTATCAAAATAACACAACATTCATCACAAACTGATACTTAAAAATTTTTTGCCGAGGAAATCCTGAGCATAAAGTTATTCATAAGAAATTTGAAACTATTAAACGAAGCAAGTATTCTCAGCCAACCAGCTGATTGTTAACGGCAACTAGTTGTGTGGCTGATTGTGATGAGCAAGGATAGAACCTGGGACCTTGTGGTTCGCAGCCCAGTAACATGACCACAATACAAAAACAATCGCTCTTGCAGCGTAGCTGTTAATTGGCTTATAAGCTTTCACCACAGTAGTAAAGAAGTTTTGGGAAAAAATGAAAAGCGATAGACAGATGAGATGCATGTTCAATTAGTGGAAGTGTTCTCCTTGAAACTTTCTCGCACACTCACCAATAAAAATCTTATGCACCTTCTTCCACATAAAATTGGGGACCTTGCTAAGGCCGAGGAATAACTTGCATGAATTGATGAGTGATAGTTGTGAATATAGATCTTTTTCTGAATGTAGTTTTTTTACTGAATCTACCAAGATAATATGTATTTCAAAGGTTTAAAATTGAACGCGAAACTACATTTGTAGTCACAAGATAACATACCTCATTTCATTGATTTACATCATTACGTTTATGACTTATTATGCTTACACTCATGCAAAAGTACAGATCCACAAATGGTCATCTTTTGACGCATTTGTTCAACACAGCCGGTCACCTTTTGACGCATTTGTTCAACACAGACGGTCACTTTTGACGCATTTATTCAACATAGAGGTCACTTTTTCATGAATTTGTTCAAAACAGACGATCACTTTTGACGCATTTATTCAACACAGACAGTCACCTTTTGATGAATTTGTTCAACACAGACGGTCACTTTTGACGCATTTGTTGAACACAGACGGTCACCTTTTGACACATTTGTTCAAAAATTGGTAAGTATTTGTAATTTCAATTCTAAATTTATGCACCAAATTTTATTTGCCTTGCTCTTTGCGTTTTGTAGTTCTCGAGTTCGCTTGTACTCGAATACGTACCAGACGGATTTCCTGTGAATGGATTCCTTTCAAAATTTGACAAACATTTACAAATTTAGTCATTATTCCATTTATCAAATTTCAGCCATATAGCTCAAAATATTTTTGAACTTTCGTGTTCTCAGAAAGACGGGTAGAGGTAATGCTAAAAAATGAATTTTGAAGAATTTCCATGTTCCTAACTCAGAGAAATCTGAAACATGGAGATTCTTTCAAAATCTCATGTTCGAATTTTTTGACGACTATAATTATTTTATATAACAAATTTTTGACGACTATAATTATTTTATATAACGAATTTTTGACGACTATAATTATTTATTTAGAACCTTCATAATTATATATTTTCTCTATACTTCATGTACCATAAAGTAAAAAGATACAGTTGAGTTGCATTTTTTTATTCAATTAATAGATAACATTTATTGAGTTATGGCATGAGTAATGAGTGCGAATTATTGATACTGAGATTGCGGCTTATTTAATTATATAATTGCGCATAATCAATAAAATATTTAATAACAATAGACAACTTTTGGATATGAATAATTACTACGAGTTCAAGCTGAACGTCAAATTTGGTGAAGGATAAAAATGTAAATCGACACCGCCAAAATTATCACAAGTAGCAAAAATTTATCATCAAAAAGAGATGGCTTCGGAAAATAAATGAGATAAAATATAAGTAAGATTGAATTCTAAAAATATTAACTAAAAATGATGTAGAAAATTAATGTAGCTAAAAAATTGAAGTTTAAAGCGTCGTTTCGTACAATTCAATTTCCCATTTCATTCAAGCACACCAGAAAATCAAAAATGAAAATGAGATGCTTCTGGTATAAAGATTAATTTTGTCTGCCCTTACAGAGAAAATCCTCTCTGCTGTTAATTATCTCCAGAACAATGATGGCCCATTGGTGTGAAGTGCTATCCATATTAATAAATTTTGTCCGATTTGCCTTTTCTGAATAAATGATAGTCCAACATGCTATTTAACTTCTTACATCACAAGAACATAACTTATACGGGAGGAATTGTACCGTATACGGGATTCCGTTAGGATCAACTTTAGTTCCCATCAGAGTGCTAGAGCGATGATACAGATCACTTTCCCTGGACTCTATGGCAGGTCGGGGGCTCTTATGAGGTTACCATCTAATCTCAAAAGAAAAATAAAATAATTGATTAATTTATTTCGAAACTAATTACAAGATAAACGTTATATATATATAAATGAAAGTGAAAAATATTTAGTTTAAAAAACGAATACAAACGAAAGAAAATGAATAAGATAGAATGAAATGGATACTAATTAATGGAGTTTTTTTTACGAAAAAAATAAATTTTCATACTAAATTCTACGAAAACAGATGCAGTGGGGGGAAATAATGGGTTAATGTTAACAACGACTTGATATTGGTTTACAAATTATCTACGGCATTTAGCCACGGCATTTACTCTAACAAAATAGATACATAGCTGCATAGGGCAATTTTGTTTAATGTATAAGGGCCTGCATTATCATTATATGGCTGTGTGATAGAATGATAGCGAAACAATGTTGTGAATCTAACAAACAAAGGCATTTGCGTACAGATCATTATTAATACCGAACCATTTCTATGTAGTTCAACCAAAACTATATCACGAAAGGGACTGAAAATATTATTTGAAGATTAGATAAAAAAAATATATTATTTATTTATCTGGACTCAATAATTATTCATTAATTAATATTTAAATCTGTGAGAAATTGCACTAACATGTGTAAGAAATACCTTATAACCCAAATATCACTTCCACCGACTTTCTTTTTTTAAATTAATTTTTATGGAAATTCATTGGACAGAAATTTATCTTTAATGGAATATATTGTGTGGAAATTATTCACAGCAATCCAAATTCTCGCTTATCAAGAACATGTAAAATATCTCCAGATATCCCAGTAGTAATAACATTTACACTATTGCAATTTCTGTTAAAACGTTATCAGTGATACAAGCAGCTGTCAAAATGTCATTGGTCGATAGTTAATGGTTTTGTACACATCTGGGATTGTACGCATGTACCCTACGGTCTTGTTCTTGAAAGAAAGCGGGAATGTAGATACTACACCGATGAGAATTCTACAATGGGCACAAAAACAGTGAACATTTGAACACATCTGGAACTGTACTCATGTACCACTCGATCTTTGTTCTGGAAAGAAAGCCGGCATGTAGATGCTGCGCTGGCGAGTATCTATACCACAATGGAGACAACGAACAATATGACAGATAAATGTTGTGGTTTTTTTCTCTCTCTACCCAAGCAGTACACATGTTTTCAAGGTCACCGGGTGTGTAGTGATTCAATAATTATTCACATATGTCACAGTGAGGTGAATTTTTAAAATTCTTTGCTAAGAATAATCTCTTTGTAATCTTCCTGTGAATTTTTACTCTTAAATCTCTTTATTTAATAGTCTGTCAGAGAAGACAGTGCGTATTTTTGGAGTTCAGCTAACTTCTTTTTTTGTGTGCGTGTGAATACAGATTGGCAGCAAATCTGGAAATGTTTATGGACGTACATAGGGCTTTTTCTCCCCTTTCTTCTATTAGGCATTTTTTTACTTCGTATTTAGTAATGTTTTTTTTTTGTTGTTGTTGTTGTTAATACATCAACATTTGTTTTATTCCGATTTAATGATCAATTTTAATTTGAATATTCGTGGAATTTATGTAGATTTATTGCATTTTATTTTCATTTTTTTAATACTGGGTTGTAATAAAGGTTAATTAGTTATGATCTGCAAATATTTCCTTACACCATTACTTTTATTTTATATTTTTCATTGCATTTCCGCGGAATCGAGGATTTCTGCGCTTTCGGAATCGAGTTTTATCATTCTTGTGATCGAGTAAATTTTTTGTATAAATTTATTCCTTTTATTATACATTTAATCATATTTATTTTACTTCATAGTGTTTATGCTTGACAGAATTCAATACTTTATGAAGTTCAACTTTTTTTAATTTCAAATCTGGGTTGCATTCGATTTTTTTCTATTATAGATCACTATTTATTTCAAAGCGATTTTAATTAACTATTATTGATTTCAATGCTCGTATATGTTATGGACAGAGAAGATATCATTGTGAGAAAACACGACTTTTAATATTATATATTTACCTCGAATAATATGCATATATTATTAATATTTCTTAAGCACTCTGCCATTGTACATGAGCTTTTCAACTGCAACTTTTAGTAGTTTATCTGTGACAATTATACCTATGATATTATTTACAAGTTAACAGCCCGTTTAGACCATAAATTTATTTAGTGACAAAAATATTTGTTTAAAACTATATCATGTTTAAAAAAGGAACATTTTACCAGGAACCATTTTATCTGTGTATAAGCGAAAAATAATTTAATTCTTTAAAATTTCTTCTGGTTAGCATGTCCCAGGAACGAATTGATGCCTTAGTTATTTAACATTTTAGATTTATATAGTATCTAGTATGTCAAAAAAGACCTATAAGATATGTTTTTGGTGATTATATTTTGCACATGAAAAAGACATTAAAAAAAAGCAATATTCTGGTTCAATATCTGAAAATAATTGGGAATATCCAAGTATATAACAAATATATCAAAAGAGTTCAAATACGTGCTTAAATTTGTATTGCACGTGCAATGACTTGAAATAGATACAAAAATTCTTCAGAAATTATATTATTGAGTTATTAATATATAATATAATTCGAATGTACTATTTATCTAGAATTTACAAATGTTTTATTAACATGTGATAACTGTTTAAACGAGTATATCTTGAATAATGTCTCCATATTTTTAAAACTGTTGAGATTTTGTTCAAATATTTTTTTCTAAATTAAGTATTTTTATAGGTACTTCTTAGTGAGATTCAGATTGATGAAAATAATTTTTTTAAATAAAATGTGACTAAATTTTCATGTTTAAATCAAACGTATCAAATTGCCAATATTCTTAGAATTCATTGAATTATGGTAAATTGACTAAAAAACTACAAGTTAAAAAAAATTTGAGTATTTTTATTATTAAATACCAATTTAGGTTAATTCAATAATATAACTACAATGAAAATCATAATTACTCAAACTTAATATGTAACTTTAGTTATCTGTGTCCTTAAAGAAAATATATATGCATCTATTTAGAAAAAGAAACTTTATTCAGAAACTTATTGAACAAAATTCGTTCAAAAATGGCTTATTCAATATTATTACACAAACAATTATCGCTTTCCTAGCCATTTAACATAATGGCCATAAAAGTCATAATTATTAAAAATCAATATAAAACTTTTGTGATGTGTCTCTTTAAAGAATATCTGCATTTACCTATTCAGAGTTTAGCCAAGAAACTTCTTTTAGAAACCAATTTTAAAGCAAAATTTATTAAAAAATGACCTATATTTTCCCCTGTTGTTTAGGTATTTTTTTTTTCTTTTTTTTTTTTTTTTTGCGTACAAGAAATTTTTATGACCTTTTTTAAACTATTACCAAGTTTAATAACATTTGGTTGTTTTCCTTTTAGGAACATTACAAAGTGGAACTTTAAATACAACGACCGTCTATATTAAAAATTAATTTGAAATATATGAAGAACATGAAAACATATAAATATGTCAAAAGTGAAATATTTTCGTCATCTGTACACACCAGCGTTGTATTGAAGTGACTTGATCTCACATTTAAATGTGTTGTTGAAAAATAAATCACATCTATTTTAAATTCTTTGATTGTAAATGAAACATTTGCTTTTGGACAACTCTGAAAGATAATTGTACTCAATTACTCTCAAATATACTTTTTCAAATCGGAAGCAAAACCGACCTGACCAAGCAATTCCATAACTGAAGCAATGTTTACCAAAATGAACCAATGTTACCATTTGTGGACACCAATCTCATTTTGAATTGATTTGACCTGACATTTGAATGTGCTGTTAAAAAAATAAATAGTAAAAAACAAAACACTTCTATTTTAAATTCTTTGATTGTAAATGAAACGTTTGCTTTTGAACAACTCTAAAAGATAAATGCACTGAATTAGTTTTAAACTCCCATCTTTGTGGTTATTTACACATATTCAGAAGTCATAAAATATTTGAAGTGTGAAGTATCAACAACTAAATCCAAACTTTTAACCACTGTCCACTGTGTCCCCCAATTCGAAGACAAGTATGACTAACTAAGCGTGGGAAAAACGAATTTGACCCTCGACAGGAAACCCTTCGTCTGTCCCGCCTAGCAGCGTGGGATTTCTACTGTCCAAACAAAACAGAAAATTTCACACTTGAAGATCACAGCAGGAAATTTACAATCCGTTTGCATTTCTGAGACCGCTGATTAGAAACGAACACTAACCTCATGAGAATTTCAGAAAGAGTAAACTTTGGAACATGATGCCTATTTCGCTGCTAACTCTTCACATGAATACTCTGCTGACTGACAGGGTTGACTGGGCAAGGACAAAAATTTCTCAACGATATTCTTAAATTTTAAGGCTTAATGAGTTTTAGTGATTTATAATTGGTCAGATCCAAAAAATAAACGTGATTTGGTAATCATATTTGCATAGATTTCAAATAAACACATATATTTTTCTTCTAATCTATTGCTTCATTGAAATGAACTCATCAAATTCTCTGAAACAATAATTGGAAGTAATCAGCAATGCTTCAATAGCAGCATTCTTCTATGTCAACTGCCATAACATGAAGAATAAGAAAAAATTAATTGTATTGATTCGAATTGGATGATTACGTCAGTTTCGCTGAAGAATTTCGATAGAGTTGAATGACGACATCATATGATTTAGAATGATTGCATAAGTATATTTATTAACTGTATGTAATACTGGTACTGTTCGTTTCAGTATCCTGAGATGACCACTTTCCGACAATTCAATTTCACTAAGGGGTGAGACACGGAAAGATGCGTATATTTTCGGAATTTACTTTATTGTTAAAGAGCAAAGCAACGTCGTGGTGTTTCGGAGTTTCGCGGTGTGATAAAGTGGTCACGAGCACCTCCACATCATAAAAATTTATTATTAAAGATTAAAATTATTATAAATTATAATTATTATTAAATAGTGTATAATTAAATTTTATAATTATTATTAAATTTATTATAAAAGATTAAAATTTATTGAAACTATTTCAGACGAGCGCATTAGAGTTTGACGGTTTTCAAACCCAGTTTTAAAAAACCGGTTTTTTAAAGTAAATTTGTCCCATTCGAAAACCGGTTTTTAAATTAAGAAAACCGGTTTTAAGAATTCATATTATTATGTAAAAATTAGTTTTGAACTTATTTGATTTGCTATTCATTCTATGCAACGGGTAGCAAACACATTTTTTAAACGTTGCAAGTTGCGTTGAACAGTGCTTGTGCACTGCACAGTTGCCCCTCGAATTCGTTAATTTATGTTTTTCATGTACATCCCTTTTTTTTCTAGGTGAAACAAAAGCTTGATAAAGTTCATCTCTTGTTTCTCGTCGGATGTTTTGTCTATCGGTATGAAGTCGGTGCTAATAGAAACGTCAGCAATTTGACTGGCTCGTTTCGAAGAACGTGTGAAAGGAATAAATAACTCCCCGTTTTCTGCTTCTTGATCACAGTATGTAATAATATCATATAAAATTTTCTTCGTACCACTCCTGAAAGCTTTTTTACACCACTTGAACTAGCCATATCAATACGAAATATTCAGTTAAAATAAAAATGCTGTCAGAAATGACATAACACTCACATACACGTGAAAAAAATAGAACTTAAAAAGTATCTAATGCGAGAAATCCGTCAAATGTGCTTATTGTTCCGCTTAATGAATTCACCCCTTAATGAAATGGAATTGTCGAAATATGGTCACAGAATCCGATCCGTCTCGAATCACGACAGGTTTGCTTAATATTGTGAAGGTGAAAACTGGAAAAAAAAATATAAAGTTGTTATATTTGGTAAAAATAATGTAAGTATTATGTTTAATTTTTATGTTTATATTTTATATTTTACATTTTAAAATTTAAATTTTATTATATAAATTTCTTTTATCAAAAATTAGTGTAAAATAAGAAGTCCTGGCTTCTATTTAATGGAATTTTAAATAAAACACAGGGTGTTAAAATATTCCATATTTTCTTTCGTAACGTTTTAACATAAATTATGTCTTTAGGAAGCATCGAAATTAGATTAAGAAGTGGTTTTTTTTTTTTTTTTTTTTTTTTCAAAATTCCTAGAAAATGTGTAGATTAGATTATTTTAAATTGCATTAATATTAATAGTTAAAATAATAAAATTGTAAAATAAAGGTCAAACATATTTATTCAATAGCTTTAATTTCATTTTTAGATAAAAATGAGTAAGTCGGAAGTTTGGGATAGTTTCAAAAAGTTCGGGATAGACAAGGCAATCTGAAATCATTGTAATAAAATGTTGAGCTACAAAGGATCATCTACAAGCAATCTACATAATCATTTGAAAGCAGTTCATAAAATAATTGTCGGAAATAATATAATTGTTTAGTTTCTTGAAGACCCTGAAGAAAAACTTAGAAATCCAAAGACACTGAAAGTTGAATTTTCATTAACAAACAAACGAATAAAAGAACAAAAAACTTAGATTTGTAATTTGATGCCAAACTCAGTAACTAGTGAACGAGTATTTTCAATTTCAGGCAATATTGTGTCCAAAATAAGAGCGAGACTTAGCCCCGATTCAAGGGATATTTTATATTTTTTAAAATCCTATTTTCTAAGGAGAAATTAAAATGAGTGAAAATAATATAAAAATTATTTGAAATTTTTGTTTGAGTTTTCGTTATTTTGTGTAAGTAATATGTATATGTAATCTTTAATTTTGTTTTTTATATTTTGACTTTGATATTGATTTCGTTTTTTTGTTTTTTTTATATAAATTAAAATAAAATTAAAAAAATAGAATAGGGAAAAATATTTTATTTTTCCCTATTCAATTTTTTTTGACAAAAATTCGAAAACCGGTTTTTCAAAATGTCGGTTTTTGTATAAACCCTAGAGCGCATAAAGCTCTAACGTCATGAAATTCGGTATAATTATCTAATTAATTGTTATGATATAATTATTAATAGAAAAATAATGTTTCTATTATTAACGGGAAAAAAGAGAACTTTAATGGATTTACGTTGCATTTGCCTTACTATGGGGACTGATTTAATAACTATTTTGATTAGTGTTTTTTATTGTTAAATGTTAACATCTCCTTTTATCTTTTCTCTCACCCCTATTTTGTAGAATTAAAGCCATACTAACGCATGCGCAAAACCGCGATGGGTTTTGGAATCCATTGGCAAACTATATATATATATATATATATATATATATATATATATATATATATATATATATATATACAGGGTTAGCAAGAAATTAATAACTAAGTTACCCACATCAGAGCAGCATTATTAGCATATATTGAAAATGTGAAACGTAATTTGTGTTACAGCGCATGTCTAGTACCATTTTTGTTCGAATAAAAAGAAAGCGGATTCTATACGAATATTAGTTTCGTCTCTGTTCGTCATGCCTACGTTGCAAGAAAAACGCTGCTGGTGAAATTGTTCTACCAGAACCAACAAAAACTCCGTTTCAGCTCTAAAGAAATTTTGTCGTATGAAGCAGATACGAAGAGGTCCAATGTCTCCAGGTGCCCTACGCAAGATGATGCAGAAATTTGAAGAAAAAAAAAACTAGGCAACGTGGCATTCTTCCAGGTAGAGGACGAAAGAAAAATCCCGTCTTCAGGCGTCGAAAATGTTGCGACCGCGCTTGTTGAAGCCAGCAGTCAGTCAGCAGTAGTGTGAGTTTGCCAGTTGTTTTCCATGTTCTGGATATGCCGTATACAACTGTACGAAAAATCGATTTTGCATTTTTATCCATACAAAATCAAGTCTGTGCACCTATTGCAGGACGGGGACTTAGAGGTCCGTAAAAATTTTGCAGTTGTTGGAATGGGGATTGACACAACTTGGCCATGGAAAATTCTGTGGAGTGATGAGGCCCACTTTTGCCTCAATGGGAAAGTTAACACCCACGACTGTCGAATTTGCGCAGAGGAAAACCCACGTTATTCAGGAACAACCCTTTCATCCTGAAACAGCTGTCTCTATCACTGGACCGTATTTCTTTGAAGAAATACGGAATCCAAACCTGTTCAGTCACAGGACAATGGTACTATGATATGCTGAGGGATTTTGTAATCGCAACTCTTCTAAAACGTGGATGCCTTCAAGACATCATGTTCATGCAGGATGGTGCACCACCTTATTATCTTGATCATCGTGTAAAGCGATTGTTAATACAACATTTCCCAGAAGCACGAGTTAACAGCCGTCATTTCCCAATAGCATGGCCTCCTCGCTCGCTGGACATTACCCCTTGCAAGTTTTGGTTGTGGGGTTATTTGAAGGACAATATCTACAGCCGTATCCATCATCTCTACCAGATCTGAAGGACAACATTCGCCACCATATTCTTAATATTCCGGCAGTTTCACTCCGGTCGTCTATAGAAAGTATGGTTCTTCGGTTAGAACATATTGAGCAATTTTAATTTTACTTTATTTAACAATTATAAACCCTATTAAATGCTTTTATGTGTATAACAACGCCACCTAACGGTACATTTTTTTACTTTTTTTTTTTTTTTAATTTATTAAATGTAAAGAGCATCATCTCAATAATCTGTGGTTCAAATGTTATCTCATTTGGATCAATAGAAGGCATTTCAGGGACCTTCTGAAGTGGGTAACTTATTTCTTGCTAACCCTGCATATGTATATTAATTTCAGTTGGGACAATTTAAAAAAGCTTATTGTAATACTTGAAACTGAATCACTGACTCTAACATAATTGAAGGGTTTGCTGCAAAAAGGATGTAGCTCCAACTTAGGGGAATTTGGAGTTACATGCACTATCATACGGTTAAAAAAAATCCTTTGGTGCTAGAAAGATATAGCTCCAATCGTTAGTTCTCGCACAAGGGGACTATCTGTCTCATGAGTTTGTTATAATTAGAGATAGCTCCTGGAGCAACCGCCATTTTCCACCATCGATCCTGCCTTCGGAAATATTGAAAAACGTACAAAGAAAATAGAAAGATTTTTTTCCATCGTGTGAATATACTGGTATCATAGAGAAGATAAGTGAAAAGTTTGTTGTTACTAAAGTTACCCAAAGAATGATTTTCAACTTCGTTGACCTATTAAAAGGTTTCTTCCTGAAAGCTCCTTACATCATTTCAAATGGTAACAAAAATATTTTATAACGAAATATAGAGTTTTTGCTTATGAAAAATCAAAAATTAATACAGTAAACATATTATGTAGAGAGAGTTTTGAACTGCTCTGTAACAAGCCAGTAAGAATATTCAACATTCAAAACATTACTCCGTTAATATTAAACAAGATTCAGTCATCTTATTCCCACTCCTTTCCACTTAAGGGCATAAAATGTAAGGATGTAATAGAACGTCCCACAAAATGATATGTAGTTCTACGATCGCTTACAACATGAAGACACAGCAGATGAGCTGGACTTTACGGAGAGGGAGTGTGATGAGTAATGGGAATATAATTTTTTTTTTTTGTTTTTAAAGCCAAGTTGTTTGTATATTTTGTTAGTTTCCTTTAAATAAAATAATATTATAGTAGAATGCATTTTTATTGTGAAATATTTTTTATAGAGGTAGATAGATTATCTATTTGGTTGCAAAAAGGAGGTGTAGCTCCAAAATTCCAACATGCACCACGTCATCTGGAAAATATACTTTTGTGTGAAAATACTGTCATAATATGTAGCAACAATTAAGAAGATTGATCAAAAGGAAAATCTTCACACAATTTGGAATTTGGAATTTTCAAACGTTTTTTACGGCTTTTTGCAAACTTGAATAATGGAAGCTACCTCCTTTTTACAGCAAACCCTTCAATTTTTAAGAACGTATAAATATAATTTTAAAAAAAAGAAAAAGAAAGGCTTAAGATGAATCTAATGTCAAATCTTACAGCAGACAAATGCTTTCGGTCCAGATTCCAAAAAAGAAAAAAGAAAAAAATCAATTCAAGATGTATATTATATTTTCAAAACTGGGGGCGTATAAATTTTTGTGAGAAATGAAAACATAATTAATAAATAGTTTTAAAGCCTGATAAAAGAAGATTGATTTCAAATGATCAGCAACAGAGCGACTGAAAAAAAAAAATCATAAAACAATGAATTTTAAATTTGATATTTTAAAAGAATGATCAACTTGTGAGCTTTACAATGTTTAGAAAACCTTGAGGAACACATTTAACTCATATGTAATCAGTGTGCGATTCGTATCTAAAAATTTTCACCCCCCCCCACGATTTTACAAATAATAATAATAATAAATTTTTTAAAAAACCTGTCTATCGAAGTTTGGTCTTCCAGGTACTTATCAGTGACGGGTAGTATACGACTGCGAAATGGCAGATACATTGTTTTTTTCAAAAATGGAGAACACGGATGAGATCTTGTGTTACGAGGTTGCAGAAGGTGAGCTTCGAGTGGAAATGAATAATTAATAAAACACACACAATATGCCTCATCCTTAATTATTTTTGTTGTTAACAACCCTTTTCTACCAATAGGGCAAAGCCCACAAAGATGAAAGACAGAAAATACTGCAGCATTCGTTAGATGTTCTAGAAGAATGAAACCCAGAGACCCTCTTCATGGTTTATGATCCGAAATAGTGTCCATTACAACGAAAATAAGCTATTGAAATAGACTCTTAAATGGGCCTTTTAGCAATGTGTATAGATTTACCGCTTCGCCATTACTGAATGGGAGTTTCTTGGAAGACCTTCTTCCACCCTTACTATTGTTAACTGTTATCTGTAAGGACAGTATACAATGGTGAAAAGACAGGAGCATTGTACTTTTTAAGAGCAACGGAGAGCAGGGCGGGAGGGATAGTCTGTTACGAAATCAGACCTGGTGGTCTATTTCTTGTTTTTGAATGAAAATGAATAATTTCAATCCGACTGTTCCTAATTCTATTAATCTATCAGCATACACATGGGGTCTTTTTGATACCATATTCTCTCTTCTGTTTAGAAATTCTAGGATTTTAGGAAATTTTACACCTGTTATTTCCTATCCCTTCATGGGAAAGCTAGAAGAAGAAAATTAGAACAACAAAAATCAATGAAACAATGTATCGCCACTTTTATACAGGAGAGTTGGGGTTGGGCCCCTACTTGTGCTAACGTTTCATATTCGTTATGACAGTGTACAGTGTAGATTCAAAGTTTTTCTCACAAGTCTTCCTACTTATAGACAAAATGATGATATCTCATATTTGTCATATATTGATGAAATTTTGAAAAGTGATCATGATACAGAATCAGAACAAAGCGCAGATTCTGAATTCTCTGCAAAATCTGATCGAGTTCATTCTTCCACGTAAAAAACAATAAAAAATCCTTATATAAAATCCATTCTTTTATAATATGAATAAATTGTCTTGAAATCTATGGTAACGATTTATTTTAACCTGCGTGAAGAACGATAAAAATATTTTTTGGCTATGTATATAAAAATAAAAGAAAAAGATTAAGAATTCCAAAATTTATGTTTAAGTTTCTTTTTTTCCAAAATTTTCAAATGTAAACTGTATGCAAAATATAATTTAAAAAAAAATTCTTCTAATATTTTTATACAGGAAAAAAACTACTTACGTTAAAAATAATAGGTTTTATGAGGATGGGATGGGGAAAAAAGGAAATAAATACAGAAAACATGTGGAAAATAGGGGCTTACTTTTGGATTTTCTTATTAAAAATCTCCTTTTTATCTTAAATAAGAACATATTCGCATGGAAAAACATTTCGTCTGCCCCACGCCGACCCGCTACTCGAAAGGGTGTAAGTCGTTAAGTCCTTGAAGGTTGCCGGGGAGAAAACCATTATTTATTTATTGAAAGGCTTAAAATCATCGCCAGAATACGTCGGTAATTAAGGATATACATTATTGTTCATTTGGCTAAAATAAAACATTTAAATTAAACAAAGCGATTCTGGATTCGAGACCCGATTCCACTAAAGAACCATCGTGTAAGGGGGTCTGTTGCACGTTAAATCCGTCAAGGCCAAACGTCCTCCCGCTGGTGTGGCGTGGTGTGGAGAGGGGGGTGCCAGGTCATCTGACCGCGTCCTCGTCATCTGACCGCGGTTCAAAATTACGAGGTCCGTCCCAAAATAGCCCTAGTGTTGCCTAAAACGGGACTTTAATATAATTAACTAACTCTGGATTCAAGAGACTAAATTAAAAATTATATAATGAAAGCAGTAACACACATAAACGTAAAAATAATATCACGATGTCCAAAAGATGGAAAATATAGTATAATGTACAGAAATATCAAAAAACGCATCAATATCTAAAATACCAAGTAAACACAATATACATTTTCATATATAGATTTTTATTGTTACTAACTATTTTGACTATTTTATTATTCATTTGCATAAAACTACAGTTTAAATGAAAGCTCTTTCTTTAATTCAGATGGATTTTTTTCGTATCAAAAATAAATTAATAGTTTCATTCTTTATAAATTAAAACTAATACAATAAACTGTTGCACAATGAAAAATTCAGATATCTTATTATTTTATTATTATTAATTAATCCATTACATTTAAACCATACATCGTTTGACAATGTATCAATAAAATTCTCTTCAATTCTAATATCACAAAAGAAAAGCTTGAAATACCTGTCAATTAAATGCTAAGTAATACTTTTTTAAGTTGGAAAAACTTTGTGTTGTAGAAGTTTTGAACAGTTAATAAAGTTTTTTTTTTAATTATTATTTTTACATAGTTCTCGTCTCTTCTAACATATATTTTGGTAACAATGTATTTAACACATTGACTGCCGCATGACGCGCCAGTGCGTTACAGATAATATGTAATTGTACCAAACCATCTATGTTATTAGATGACCCCTTCTCTACTACAGTCAAGAGATAGCAAAGAAGGGGTCATCTAACTAGATAGAGGACGCGAATATTGGGTGTGAGTTGTGGCAGCGAAAGTGTTAATACCTCAAGGATCTCCCAAAATTAACGCAAGATTCGAATTCGTCGCCATTCTTACAGTAAAATGTTGGCAATCCTATTAACAAAAACCCATTTGACAGCTGATGGTTTGGGAGAGTTACATGTTAGAACAATGTATTTTCATTGCTGAACAACATTTCAAAAATAATGAAAGTCTGGAGGTCACAATTCGAAAATTTGTGAATTAGCCCTTAAATCTTGTGATTTAATACTATTGGATTTCTTTTCATGGGGTTAATTGAAGTCAAATGACAACAAGCTCACAAGCACACGTGCATTGAAGGAGAAATTCAATGCTATATCAAAGAAATTCAGCCACATTTATACAAAATGGTGATAGAAAATTTTGCAAAAGAATGCGTATGTGCCAGCATAGCTGAGGAGACCATTTTTCCTATGTATTATTACATACATAACACTATCCTGTTTATTTTACAATTCAATAAAAATACAACAATTTAAAGGGAAAAAACCTGTGCTTTTTTATTTAATTCAAATCTTGCGTTAACACTTTATTCTGTCGTGTAACGCTCTATTTTTACTAACTCTAAACTATGAGCTATCAAATGATTGTTTCAATAAGGTTACCAACACTTAATTGCACAAATAATGGCAAATTCAAATCTTGCGTTAATTTTGGGACACCTTTTTATTAAAATTCTGTGTTCTAATTATTATCTGCGAGAAGTCTGAAATTATTTTTTTAGTAATCAAATGTAATAAAGTTGTAAACACTATAATGTATCAAACTACATAATATCTTAATTAATTAATTCGTAGCAAAATAATATGTTAATTAAAACAATAACAACATATTATTTAAAGATTACAATAACGTAGAAGAAGATTCTAGTATCGTCGAAATATGAAAACATTTTTCAACTTCAGGCAATGTCGCTGCGATACGTCTATTTTGGACAGCAGATGAGAGGGAATTTATATCAGCTCTCCTGTCCAACTTGACAGTTCCATCCTGAAAGTATTAGACACTGGAATAACTAGTTTTGTCTATCGTCATCTGGTATCGATAAAAACATTCCAGAAATCTACTTCCCAGGTATCGCACTTGTGAATGTAATTACAAATCCCTTTAACAATGAATGAATGGTCAAAGGAATGCTGTCCCCATCTGTTTACCCTTTTGTCTCCTTCTACGGCTCTTTGTTGAGTATACAGACATTTTCCCCATATGGCTAGGTAACTGCCGAATCAAAGCATAGACGCTACTATATATATCGCTGCACTAGTTTGCTCGGTTTGGCAAGATCAGAATCTCTCAAAAAGCTTGTTATAGCAGAACCCTTACTCCCGAAGTAAGAAAAATACGATACTATCACACTTTCATACCTTTGAAAGAATTAAAGGAATAATGTCGTAAGTAGCGAGAAAGCATGAATTTCAGAGAACCATTTAAATGGATGAAAGTGTCCAGAAGAAAAAAAGGTAAGTGATTGGTATTATTAATGTTATAGAGAACTTTATTGTTATTTCTAATACTTAACTCAGATAAGGAACCAGTGAAAATTAATTGCTGATATTACTTCGCCTTTCTAATTCTGCTTATTATGGGTTAAAAACTCATTAAATAAAGAATTGTATATTATTTTTTATTTATTATTGTTCATAGAATGGTATTGAAATGCTAAAGATGCAATAAATGGGTTAGTCATGGATTAAAAACTCTTTAATTAAAGAATTATATAATATATTTTTTTATTTATTATCTTTCATAGAATGTTATTGAAACATTACGCAATAAAGGTTATTTTTGCATATAATTTATTTATTAATGTAATGTTATTATGAATTTTTAAAATTTTCAGTATGTGTTTGTATATATTTGCAGCTTTTACTAACATTTATTTCAGATGAAAAACACAATTGTACCTCCTAACCAAACATGCAACCCAAAACAAATTTTTGTACGGAATTCTAATTTTTTATGTCCTCTATCTGTCTTCCGGATTTTTAAAGATTATCGAAATTATTTTTGTCCTACTCCGCAGATTACGCCATGATTACACGAAGAGTTCCGGAATAGTAGCGATTGCATGTTTCTTCAAATTTTTTTCGCGCTGGAACTGGAGGAATTTGTTTTGCGAGTTTTAAAATATTGCAAACTTAGGAAACCTGACATACTTTCAGAAAGTGATGTAGATGACAGGAACAGCATTATAAATGGGAATACAAAAAAGGGATAATATGGTAGTAATAGATGTGTTTAGTATTTAAATGAAAGCAATTTTGATTTAAAAAATATTGCTATAGAAACGTGAGTGTAATAACAGATGTAATAATATTGTTTTGTTTCTATTTATTACTGATAAATGCAGAATCAAGATTCTCTGCTAATAATATAGATGAAAGTGTCGCTGTATATTTTAGCACTCCATACATCAGACCATTAGACCTAGGTTTTACTGGTTTTTTGTTCTTTTATTCATTGCCTCAAATAATGAAAATTCAGCTTTCAGTGTCTTTATATTTGTAAATTTTTCTTCATGGTCTTCAAGAAACTTATGAATTGATTTTTCCTTGGCTTCTTTTAAAAAAGTATTACTCTGATGAGTAATTTCTTCGATTTGCTCTTCATCAGAATCGGTTTTCATATTAGAATTTCGAAATATTCTAGACAATATCTTTCCAGGTAACTTAATAATTTCGGTTTTTGAAGCTAAAGAAAGTACACTATATCTCTTCGCCGAACTAGAAATGTTTTGTGGATTTTGCAAATACAGCAAAAGTTGCTAATTCTACTAGTTTTCTTTCTTGAATTTGTTCTTCTAAATCGTAAAATAATTTCAGACTTATTTCAATTAGGGATTGCAATACCGGACCAAAATTTCAATACCGGTTTTCGGTATTTTTTAAATCTTAATACCGGGATACCGGTTTTAATACCGGTATTAGAAATTTTGGAAAAAGAAAGAAAACACAGGTGTTTCTCTTTTTTATTTGCCAGTTTTGTTAGAGAGTGTAAATATCACAAAAAATAATTTGTAACTTATAAATTATAACAGTATATAAAGAATCACAAAAAAGTAAAGAAACATCCTATTTATTTAAATCACAAAAAAAGTGTAACTATCACTATTCAGTTTGTGGTACTATTACAAATTTTTGAAATGTGATCTAAAAAAACATAATGCATCAATTGTACTGTCATTAAGCATGAAAAGTAATTTTGTGCAAAAATGACCAGCTGTCGAAAACGCTCTTTCGGCATCTACGCTAGTTGGTGGTACTGTTAGCAATGCGCGGTATACTTTTTACAAGTATTTACCTGTAAATCACTCATCTTCAAATAAGTCGATTTCTCGTCGGATGGTTTTGTATATAGCTGATTTCTTCATTGTATTTTGGTTCGTTGAAATTTTTTTTATTTATCGCTAATTCTAATTTTTGTTCAAGAGATAATTCCTTTTCACTATCGACAGTAGTAACATCATAATCTTCGATAACTGAACCGAATTCTGAATGTGGATAGGTTTGTGGGAAAAAATTTTTTTAAGAAACTTTACTCTAACTTAATCAGATTTGAATTGGTTGTTTTCTTTTCTTCTTTTCCTTTTCGTTTTTAAAATCATTAGAATTATGTAAATACCATAAGACATTTTCTATTTCTGTATGCCTTTCTTCTGTGCGATTTTTCAATGTAAAATAAAATTCTTCAGATACTAATGTGTGCTGTTCTTTCAGTGACTGCAACATGAAATTTATTGTTGCATTAGCTGTTAATAAATTAGTCTCAACGACATAATGCCTCAAAAGTCAGTTTTATTGGAAGTAGAGCTGATATAGTTCTGGATATTAAGTCGAATTCAGTATCTGAAAAATTAATTTACAGGTTGAAGTCGATTATTGTTTTTTGGATTGGACTTCTCAGTTTCAAAAATCGTTCCATCATTAGGAGTAAACTGTTCCAACGTGTTTTAGAATCTAATATTAACATATATTCTGTTTTATTTTCAGTTAGTAGATATTTTAATAATATGTCATTCTTTATAGGGGGACGTTTAAATATCTTAACAATTTTTCGAACTTTATAAATTATAGGAAGCAATTCTTGATAGGTTAATATTTTATCCTCATTAGCAATATCTTCTTCAACAATTACAATGTCATTATCTTCATTGTTAATATCACTCTCACTCTTACTCTTTTCAAAGTTGGAATCCGAAATTTCTATATCCACAGTATTTGGGTTCTTCTGGTCTTTATATTTTTGGTATAATACATCTATTACTCTTAATTGAATTCCATGTGCATAGCACAACTGCACCAATCAACTTTCCAACTTTTTTCATAATTGTTGCTCC
The DNA here is from genome assembly GCF_947563725.1 of Argiope bruennichi. Classification (NCBI taxonomy): domain Eukaryota; kingdom Metazoa; phylum Arthropoda; class Arachnida; order Araneae; family Araneidae; genus Argiope; species Argiope bruennichi. The sequence continues at coordinate 102,723,832 of NC_079158.1, forward strand.
ATCAGTCGTTATGGATATAATATTTTCTTTCAGGGATAATCCATGTTTCACTAATTAAGATTTAAGCAATTAATTAAGCCATTAATTAACTAATTAATTTCGCCCGTTAAGGAGACACAAAAACAAAAACGTATACTATATTGCTATGTTCGCGATACCTGAACATATAGTGGAGACAATTTTAAAAATTGATCGTAAATACCGAAAAACCGGTATTTAAACTTGTGAATACCGGTATTACAAAATTGTACAAATGGCTCAAAATACCGGTATTCGGTATCCCGGTATTGCAGTCCCTAATTTTAATGTTTAATCGATCTTCCAATCATGTCCACCATACTATTCCACCTTGTTTTGCAGTCAAGAATTAAATTTAATTCCTTCCCTTTTTTTTTATACAATTTTAATGAATATTGTTTCTTACTGGAGATTTTCTAAAGAACTTACACATTTTTTTGATTTGTGAAACTGATTGTTTGTAATTGTCAGACAAAATAAGAATAGAATGTTCTCGGTTACAAACATAATAAAGAGAACTTTCATAATCGTTATATTCGTATTTGTCTTTATCTTCCTATTCTTCACTTGAAACATTTATTTCGGCTTCAGCTTCAGCCATTGCTTATATAACACAACAGTAACTGCTAAGTGGATGGCGTGTGAATAGCACGTAACAAGCACTGGCCAACGCAACTCGCAACGTTGAAAAAATGTTTTTGCTGCCCGTTGCAAAGAAGGAATAAAAAACAAAGCAAATAAGTTTAAATTTAATTTTTACATAATAATATGAATTCTTTAAACTGGTTTTCAAATGTGACAAATATACTTTAAAAAACCGTTTTTTTTTTTTTTAAACTGGGTTTGAAAAACCGTCAAACCCTACTTATGATTTTTCCCCCTACTTTTATTCATTTCTAAAAATATTTTAAGCAGATTTTTTTTAATATGTTTGATTTTTTTTAAATACCTTTATATATGTTTATTTTTTAAATACCTTTGCAGTTTGTATAATTTTTCTATTGTTGCTATTAATATTTCGCCCTGTGTATGTGTGTGTGTGTGTGTTATTGTTGGTGATGATAAACATATATATTCAACTTATTTTGCAATGTTGAGCAGGTTTCAATGTAAGGCCTGTTTCATTTTTTTCTTTTAAATTTGTTTTACTTGCAATTAAAATTCATCCTAAGTTCAAAATAGTAAAATAAATGCAAATAAAATCTTTTCATTTTTAAACATTGCTGTTTTTGCCATGTTATAATTAGTTGTATAAAAATATCGAAAGAAAGAGAAATGCATATTACAGTAAGCCAAATGTTATAAAGCTACGATAATAATACGAGTTATATTCCTATCAAAATTAAAAATTTGTAAATATTTTGCTGAGGAAATAATTTAGACCATATTTCATAAAATATTTTCTCATGAATTTTTAGCAATCATTAACCAGTTAAACAAATGGTCAACAAAAGCATTTAGTAATAAAAAAATATATGTACAAGAGACACTATTCACATAAGATATATTTATATTAATAAACAAATATCTTTTTAATACTGTCCTAACTTTTCTCTGATAATTAATGGAAAGGAAGTAGTTTTAATTATGGATATAGCTTTATGAAAACTTTTTATTGAATCCATTATAAATTGGGATTATTTATACTATTATAGACTTATGTTTATTTTTATTCAATACTACTGTGCTCGATAACCACAAAACGCAAAAAGCTACTTAGTTAAAATTTGATTCACGGATTTAGCATCTAAAACATAGATTCTTATAAAATGTTGAATTAAATTTGTGTTGTTTCTTATGGCATTTAGACAAGCCCGCTGTTACGAAAACAGCGACTTAAGCCGATAGGGGGTGCGTCTCTTGTTTCAGTAGCGCCAACAAAGGCCAAAAGTACGACTTCGTCACTCACGCATCACTCATTCGCTTGCACAATCCCTTTTTACAGGCAATCCCTTTTTACAGGAGAGCACATTCACACAACTCACAGATAGAATAGAGAAAGAACAACCATGCCCGAACCGGTACTCGAACGCAGGAAGCCCAGATCACGTTGAAGACGCGCTACTCCTATAGCAAGACGACGGCATTAAGTTTGTTAAATTAACCTTTTGTTGGTCTGAAAGTTTGCATGCGTGTAAACACAATGAGTGCAATCAATGAAATTTGGTATATTATCTTGCACTATATTTTATATTAAATGTTTGGTGTAAATAGGCCTACAAAAAGACATCCAAAATACATATTTGTGCGATATATTCAATAAAAAGGCCAGATTTCAAAGATCTATAGTTTGTAGCTATTGTTCATCAATGTCATACAAGGCATTCAAGTTCCTTACTTTAGATCCACAATTTGAGATGAGTGGGAAAAGGATAAGATCTTTATTGGAGAATTTACAAGAAAGTTTTGAAGATTTTTTTTTTTTTTGGGGGGGGGGGGGTTCCTCCCATCAAACATTATCGGAAAAGTTAAGGTTGGAATAAAATGATTTGCTTGACTAATAAAATATTCATAGGAATCATCTGCAATAAATCAATAAAATATTAATAGAAATATATAGACATTGTTTTTGTAATATTTCATTAAATTGATGGCCTCTGTATATATCACCATAAAAACCTAACTGAAAAATTAACAGACCGAAATCTTCAATATAAAAACTTTGCAACAAGTTAAATGAGATGAGCCAGTTTATCTCTTTAACCCTGTATTTGAAAAAAACTGCTTTTGATCCTGCATTTGAAAAAACTTCTTTTAACCCTGCATTTGAAAAAAAAAAAAAAAAATGCTTTTGTCTTCCTACTGGAAACTATATTAAAATACGCGCTAAGAAAATTTTAAAATTTTCCCAATTAGGTAATTTTTAAAATTTTGATGGACAATTTTTAATGAAATTTGTTAAGGATACTTAATTATTCATATAAAAGCGATATAATACAACAGCTATACAACATATGCAGGATAATACAGTACACGATCTAAGTTGTAGCACCAAACAATAAATGAGTTCAATTGAATGAAAAGCCTCACAATCTAACCAGAACGTTTAACATCTGCTTTTACAATAGAAAATGGACAATTCGCAACGACATGGATATAACAGCTGTTAATTCTTTTGGAATGCTTATTAATGCTTTTTTTTCTGCTATCCTCAAATGATGCACACCTTTCTCCTAAATACTTTTCTCAGGTGATATAAGGACATCTCTAAAGCAGTGATGCAATTGTAGTTCTGATTTTAAAAAACATATGTTGTCCTTGAAACTCCTCATTATCACTAGCGTATTCTTATTCTTGCGATATAAAGGAAAGAAGGCTCCTACCAAATCTATAATTGCTGATATTTACTCAGAAAAACTCTGAAATTTACCTTTGCAGATGAAGACTGCAAAGAAAAACAGTAGAAGAAAGATGACATATGGCAAGGAAGAAAATATTGACATTACCATTGTTCTAATTACTTTTTTTATGCTACATTTTAAAAATAAGCCTATGTTACTATTTTTTCGGCTCATTTAAATTTCGACCTTGTTTTTTTTCTGTTCATGTCATCATTTGAACTTTACACTATTGTTCTATGTATTGTCAATATTAGTTAACACCGATAGTAAATGGCTTATTTTTCTCTTGTAGCCTACATTATCTTTCATAAGATGCTTATGTCCCCTGGCACAGAGGCCACTTCTCATAAATCATCACCCGACGTTTTTCTCTGGTGATAATAAAGGCATCTCTGAAGGAGTGATACAATTGTAATTCTGATTCTATAAAGGGCCAAAACATATGCTGTCCTTGAACTCCATTGTTACTAACATGTGCTTATTCTTGCGACATAAAGGAAAGAAGGCTCCCACCAAACCTAGAATTGCTGATATTTACTTATCTCAGACAAGCACCGAAATTTACCTTAGCTGAAGTGGACTTCTAAGAAAAATGGTGAAAGAGGAACGCCATGTGATCAAGAAGAAAATATTGATTTTTACTGTTATTCTTGTTACTTATTTATTAATTTTTATCGAAAAATTACCACAGATTCACAATGAGTTACTTGCCAGCATATGATCCTGTTGTGCCCAGCTCTAGGAACAGACCTAGAGCTGCAATTGATAACAATTATATTAATTTTCCGTTTGTAAAAAGACCGGGAATCTCTAGATTACTGTCAATCTGGTGGATTTTTCAAAATTATTTCTGTTTCGGTCTCAGATAGATACGATGCGCGCAATTTTCTGGATTTCTTTCAAAAATAACTAATCAAAATAGTTAATTAAATCAGTCCCTGTAGAAAGGCACGTGCAAAGTAAATCCGTTAACATTTTCTATTCCCCCATGAATAATCAAATATTATTTTTCTATTAATTATTATATCAAAAGAATTAATTAAATAATTATACCAAATTTCATGACGTTAGAGCTTTATGCGCTCTTCTAAAACAGTTTCAATTAAATCTAATCTTTCCCTCAAACTTACAAATCATAATTGGTACTCCCAATTATTAATTGGTACTCCCAATTATGATAGGGGGAGGGTTCTCGTGACCACTTTGTCATACCTTGGAACTCCGAAACATCACGCCGTTGCCGTTACTTCTTTATGCCACATTTTAAAAATTAGTTTTTTTTTTCTCACCTTGTTTATTTGGATCGTGTTACCATCTAGACTTTACATTATTGTTCTATGTATGTCAATCTGAGTTAACATTGACTATAAATGACTTACTTTTCTCTTGTGGCCAAAATTTATCTTTGATGACACTTACGACCTCTTGCAGTAGCGATTGACTAATTGACTGATAATACGATGATTTAGACCTCCAAAAAAATACTGTTTCTGTTAAAGAAAGCTGTCATTTTTTATTTCAGTGCTTTCTCCACCCTCAGCCAAAACGCAACCAGAGTCTATTTCGTGCTGTGAGGGCTCGTGCCAGGACCTTCCGATCCTTCATTCAAGTCAACAAACATGACATGTGGATGGAGTACTGCACAAACCAAAAGATTTTTTTTTCCATGACACATGAAAGCAGCGTCCACACACACACACAGGTGGAAGCGGAGAACTCCCCACACCACAGACTAAACGAGCGAAAAGATCTGTCTACCCAGTCTTTCAGCTTTCACTGCCGGCAAGACTGATGATGGGCGAGCAGTCATTAATTTCATCTCTGCCACCCCCCTACCCCACGCCCCGACATGCGGAATCACGCCGCAAATCGTCCCGTTGCTCCACTCTCTTCCAAAACCATTTTTGCACGCATCACTTACAGAAGTGTCTTTTTGGATATCCCCGGCTAAAATATACGTTGGAGTTGGAAAAACAGTTCCGTGTATTGTGTTTCGGACTGTAATTATATTACTTGTGGATGAGATTGTAATGTGGTGTCTTGAGGAATTTGTGGAGTAGATTATCACTGCTTTTTAGACGGATTGTTGTTTTAAAAACAAAACATTGGTGATATAAAAAAAACACATAATATACAAACTGTTGTGAAGACGATACCAGTATTTTTTTTTCTAGTAGATTGAATTATTCACATCGCTGAGTTTATATAAACATTATATAATCTGAAACTGACAGAGAGTAGTGATCAAAAATGATTGAATTGCAAGACAAGAAGGTTACAACCAATTAAATAGACAAACAAGTTATTGTATTATAGGTACAGAATTTAATTTCCTTCAGCCAGTGTGCATTCAACAATAACGTTTCCATTTACTGATTCCCAAGGTGCCAAAATGTTTCACAATTTTTCCCATATTGGAATCTGGAATAAGAGAATTTAATTTGTAAGTTTCGGAAAGAAAATCTTATTTGATTACTCCATTGATACGTGAAATAAGCTTTTATATGATTTGATTAATAATTAATATTTGGTGAAATTAAATTTATTATGATGACGTTGTTGGAGAAATAGTTCGCTATGATGTCTTGAGAAATGGTTTCATATGGTGTCTTGAGGAATTTATGGAATAGAATGTACGAGTTTTCCGAATGGATTATTGTTTAAAAAACAAAGCGGTGGCAATATAAAAACGTTAATATTATATATTATGACGACGTGATGAGTATTTCGGCGGAGCACCTGGACTCGTAGGTCCTTAATCTCCGAAACCTTATATTATTTTAAGAATTTAACCTAGTATTTATGATTTAAACCTAAATATTTAATTGCCTGGATAACTATTGATCTGTAATGAATTGGTTATTAAGAACAAAAAAAAAATAAAAATAAAAGGAAGGTGGATAACATACATAAAAATATTATAATATTAAATATGATATAGAACTAATTAATTTTGATTATGTATCTTTTACCTGCTGTTGGCACGCCTTCATTATATATTATGTTATCAAGAAGAGGCCAGCATATTTTCAAGTAAATTGAATTGGTTACATCGCAGAATTTATATGAACTTTATAACCTAAAACTGACAAAGCAATAATCAAAGATGATTCAGTTGCGAGACAGGAAAATTACAAACAAATAAACAGATCAAGATGTTATTGTATTATAGGAATAGAATTTAGTTTCCATCAACCTGTATATATTCGGGAACAATGTTTCCATTTACTTATTTTCAAGCTACCAAAAGTTTTCATAATTTCTTTCTCGTCAGAATCTGGAATAAAAGAATTTAATTTGTAAATTTTGAAGAGGGTAAAAAATAAGCTCTTGTTCTATTTGGTAAATAATTAATAGATGAAAGTTAAAATTATTTAGGCAGAAGAAAAATTTAAACTTTTGGAGTTGTTGGGAAAACAATGCCATGCAATATCTTGAGGAATTTTTGGAATAGAATGTAGATGTTTCCCGAAAGGATTGTTGTTTAGAAAACAAAGCATTGGCAACATCAAAAGCATAATATGATACAACCTGTTGTGAGGACACGCCTTTTTTCAAGTAGATTTAATTGGTTTTAAAATATCGCTGACGTTGTATAAACATTATAACTTGAGACTTGCAAACACAATAATCAAAAACATTGTAACTTGAGACTGTCAAACAGAGTAATCAAATATGACTGAATTGTGAAAAAGGCAGGATTTTATATGCAAAGTCGTAAATGTTATTATTTGAACAGAATATAATTTTCATTAGCTGAGTTATTCGGCAATTATGTTTCCATTACTTAGTTCCACGGACCATATTTTCAAAAAAATCTTCACATTAGAATTTGGAATAGGACAATTTAATTTGCAAATTTCAGAGAAGAAAAAAAAACCCTTAATCGTTTTGTCGATACCAGAAAAAAATTTTTGAGTTATATGAGTGCAGTACATCATGGCTATCTAAGAAATAGTGAGTAAAATTCGGAGAATATTTTTAATCTACCAGATTGGAAACTACTGAAATATTTTTAAGCTATTCAACTAATTGGAAATTTTCTATAATGTTCTTATTTCTCTTCTCAATCTTTTATTCAAACTGGGAATCCGTGGCTGGTCTATGAAGCAATACATTGCAAATCTGGGGTATTTTTTCGAAATATTCTGATATATTTCTGAATTTCTTTCTATATAAAGTCTGAAATAGATTAAGTTTTGAGATCATTATACCAGGCAGCAATAAGATGTGAACTATTGTTTATTTTGAAGGACTTGCAAATTAGTTGTTGAAGTGGAACCCTAAATTGGAAAGTCGCGCATCGGATGTCAATTCAACAGGTTTCTTTTTTGCAATGATGCATGTAAGAGACGTGTTTCAAGACCAGTTATTATCAATCAATAGAAAGGGGCTTTTGAAAGATATTACATGAAATTCCAATTAACATACTACCGTTTATTATTCCTTCAATCAGATTAATCAATATTGCCTGCACCATAAGTGGTTACCGCGGTTGCCTGATGATAAAGTCTGTACTTCGGAAATGGATTGTTTCAGATTCTAGACATAATTCCGATGAAGAACTGTCGTGTAAGTGCGTCTGGTGCACGTTAAATCCGTCGGGACCAAGCGTCCTCTCGCTGGTATGGTGCAAAAATTTGGAAAGGTGATTGGATACTCAGGTGTCGTCTTCGTCTTCTGACTGCGGTTCAAAATTACCAGTCCGTCACAAAATTGCCTAGTGATGCTTTAAAAATCGAGACATTGATATAACTGAATTGAACAGAAACATTCCTTTGATATTTAAAATAACAGTAATGTCCAGAAAAGTTTCAAATACAGATATTAACAAATGTACGTTTAATATATGTACCTGATGTTAGATTTGCAAAGCATTTTTATATCATTAATAGGAAATATACCATCACTATCAGTCAGAATATGACTAAAATTGTGTGCCATGTTTTTTAGCTTTTTATTTTTACTCGGAATGCATCAAATAATTTCAGAAATTTTAAAATAATGTCTAACTTGAGAAATAAATTCACAGTATTATATTTGTGAAAAGAAAACTCACGTTTAAATGAAAATATTTTGTAATTTTTTTAGAAAATCAAATTAACTTTGAATTTAAGCCTAAACATTAATAAATCAGGATCTATAACTTAAAAATAGTGATAATTAAGCAATAAAGTTAATAATTAATTGATATTAAGAATACTAATAATTAATTAATAATTAAGAATATTAATAAATTAAATATTAATTAAATACTAATAGATTAAGCTTAAGCTTATTTCAATATACTTAATTAATTTATATTTATAATAAATTGTTTCCTTAAGGTATATTTCATTATTGTATTATTTGTTTTCTAAGTGAAAGATCCCATGCGAAACTAACTTCATGCTCTAATTTTGTATTGAATTTTACTACGTGTCGTTTGAATATAAAAAGCATATCCCCTTGAAACTGTATATTTTAAATGACGCATTGTTTTGTAAACAAATCAAGTTTTACTGTTTGCAATGTATTTGTTTATAAGTGAAATGCAAAATTGTTTGTTATGATATACGCTTAAGCATACTGCAAAATATTTATTTTATACCTTTATAATAACAAAACCCAAACCCTTTTCATGATTTATAAACATTTGCAGGAAGAAATTTATTCAAAATGTTTATATTATGGAGCAGCAATGTATATAAATGTCGTATAAACAAAACATTTTGTTTGTTTATAAAAACAAATGAGAAGAATAGAAAAGCAATGAGCTAGCGAAGAGAAAGTATTTTAAAATAACGTTTGGCATTTCCTACTTCGCTCAGCAGCTTAATTTTTTCTTACGATTGTTTCTTTCACACAGTCAAATGCTTTGAGATTCGTAGAATATTATGGCAGATGAGTTAGATGAAAAGAAGTGAAGTTGTTATATTTTTATAAATGTTTCAGCACCTGGTAAGTAAATAAATAGAAATATAAAAAACCGAGAATTCCCGGATGGGATATCATTGCTTTTTAATTTTATTTGAATATTTGTATTTCTTCAGTGTTTATATATTTACTCACATATCTTTAAAAAAAGAGGGGGTGGGTAGTATATTTATTAAAAGAAAATGCTGCCAATATATGAAAAATTACTTTTTTGAAAATCCTAAAGTAAATAAAATGATTTCGTATGTTGAATGCGCAATTTATGGGTTACTCATCTATGATATTTAAACCGTCAGTACACGCACTGGGTCTTTTTAACCCCACCCTTCCTCTTTTGTTTAGAAATTCTAGGAATTTATAAAAACTTATACTTTTTACTTCCTATATCTTCATGGAGGAGCCAGAAAAAGATAAGAACAACAGAAATTGTTGAAACAATGTATGTAATTTTTTTTTCAAGAGGGTTGGGGTCAAATTAACCCCAGCGTGTTTCAGATTATGAGTGTCAGTTAGTAATACAGATTCAGAGATGTTTTCGCAAGTCTTCCTACTTATAAGCAGAATGATGATAGCTCATATTCGTCATATATTAATGAAATTTTGGAACGTGGTCATGATACAACAGAAATAATTATATAAAATGCATTTTTTTATGATATGAATAAATAAGCTTGAAATTTATGTTATGTTATGTTCATTTTATATTAATGTTACAGTTAAAGTATGAAATCCGTTATTTTATAGAATACCTAGTTATTCCATGAAATAACTGATCGTGTCCGTTAAAGTGTAAAACTCTCTTGTATTTCATGGTTTAACTAGTTATTTCATAGAATAACGATCTGCAGCCCGTTAAAGTGCAAAATAATCTATATCATATATCTCGCACGACAAATACGTTTACCTACCTTGGTCAGGAATTTAAAAAAATGTTCGTGTAAAACCCAGTATGTGAATAAAAAATGTTTTTGTTTTAGAAATAATGTTCTTTGTAATTCCCAAGTGTCATTTTAGTAATCCTTGTTGTAACAAATGATTTTATGTTACGTTTCCATAAATACCATTTATACGCTGCATAAATTAGATAAATTGCTTCTTTTTCATTTTAATTGACTATCATTACTTTAATTTCATTTGAGATAAATTATTTATTTTACATTTTAACTGTCTCTCATTAGTTAATTTATAGAATGCCTGGTTATTTCATAGAATAACTAGTTAAAGTGTCAAATTAATAACATATTACACACTTTAACGGACACGATCAGTTATTTCATGGAATAACTAGGTATTCTATGAAATAACTGCATTTTATACTTTAACGGCAACATTAATACGAAAAAATAAAAGTATTTTTTGAGTATGCATGTAAAAATGAAAAACAAAAGATATGAATTTTCAATGTAATATGTTTAAACTTCTTTTAAAAAATTTCATATTTGAGCTATATGTAAAATGCAGATTTTCTTATTTTTTTCAATATTTTTATACAGGAAAAAAAATAGTTATATTAAAAATAATACGTTTTTAAGTTTTATATTAATGGAATAAGGGAAAAGGGAAATGAATATAAAAAATGTACGGAAAAAGGGGTAAAATTCAATTTTGGCTTTTTTAAATTAAAAATCGCATAAATAAGAACATATTTCCATGGAAAAATATTTATACATTCTGACCATACTTTAATTTTATACAAATAGTCAATAAAATAATGAGTAAGTGCCTGACAATTTGGAGTCAAAATGACCAATGAAAAAATTGGTGTTTGTGCTGAAGGGTTAAAACTAGTACAAGAACAGGTATCACATTTTATATTTGTTTTTTCCCCATGCTAATACATACAGTTTTAAAATGCATCAATGTGAAGTATTTAAATGATTATCAATATTCGTCATAAAGAATGATTAGTATGAAATTTAGTTTGAATTCAAAGTAAGATAAGATTATTCTAATAAAAAGTTTAAGGGCTCGTTTTTAAAAGCAAAACTTTCGTATACTGAAATCAGACAAATGAAATTAATGTTAGGATTTTTGGTATTTATGAAATATTTTCTGGCAATTATTTAAAATTACTCAGTCTTAAAACCAACATTATAGTTGTTTCTTGATATTTTAATGCAGATTGTCTTTCAAAGGAAAAGAATGCTTCTTAAGTATATTTAATATTATTTCTCTCCTTTCAAACGTGGAAACTTTCCATTTATTGACTGAAAATAAACCGTTGATTAGTTTTCAAGTTTTCTTAAGAGTAAAGCAATATTTGTAGTAGAAGCAAAAATACTTTTTAGTATAATTCAAAATTCTATACATATTAAGAATAATTTTAATTCAATCCTCATATATTCATAGGATTAAAACTTTAATAATATTTCTAGAAAAAGATATTAATTTGATTGAATTTCTGAGTTGCGGTTTACATGAATTATTAAGATATGGCAATATGAATTTTAGTTGGGGAATAAGATCATGTTAATCCATGGATTGTTTTGACTTTCAACGCTGGTATGACTTAGTGATTTTTCTTTTCGCCTTACAGAATTCAAATATAATCTTATTTCATTGGGAAGATGTTTAAATAATCTACTTTATAGTTGCGCAATTTTTAAAGAATTACTTTCCATTAAAATTGTTTTCAAAAATTATTATTATCTCTTTCCTCTTAACTGTCAATGCAATATTCTTATTGTGAATTTTGACTTGGAATGTATGCATTTTCCAAGGAATTAATACATAACATGTGTTAAAATTCCACTGAAAAAAATTAATAATATCCTATAATTTTAATTTCAATGAATTTTTTAAAAGATTTTTGAATTTATATCCATATTTCCCCCCCCCCATAGTATATAATAAAAAAATTTAACAAATGAAAAAAAAAATATATGAAACAAACTCAAATTAGATAGCAATTTATGCAGAATTAGATGCTATCTCACTCTACTATCTAACTCTATCTAATTCTGAATCCAGAACTATTTTGAATCGAATTTCAAGTAAAATCTTCAATATAAATTTTGGATTGGAATATTTTTATTTCCAAAGGAACAGTGACATCATTTATATATTAGGTTTCTGCTAAAGATAAAAAGTTAAAATCTTTTTCCTTGTTTTCCTTTTTATATATTTTATTTTTTCTAATTTTGAATATTGAATTTCTGTTAAAAAATATTTAAATTTTTCTCTTCGAATTCACATTTAAGCTAATTTATGAATAAAAGATACACGAGCGAAAAATTAGCTTGTTAGGCAACTAATTAACAATAAAATAAACAATAACGTTGATTCTGAGTCCAAAGCCTCTTTCTCGAGTCCAGTCTTTTCTTTAAACAATTTAACTTTCCTATGAACTCTAAAATATAACGCTGAAGAAAGGAAAAAAAAAGAATAGAATAAAAATGAAAGAAAAGAGAACAGTGAGTGCCCTTCCAACTTGCACACATCCCTCTCCAATTAGTACTCGACGCCCTTCCCCATTTTATTCTTATCCCCCCCCCTTCCATCAGCAACACAGCGTAGTTAGTAATAGTCAAAGCGGGGCAATCTGTTAACTAATGAAATGCTCCCGAACCGTCTTAAAGGGAAGGGGATTCGAATTAAACGTGAAAGGTGAGGAAAGCAAAGTTGGGTGGAGAGCGAAGAAAATAATTAAAGGGGCCTTTTCCTTTTAATTTTTTCCCGTTTTCCTCTTTTCTCTCTCCCGAAATTCCCTCCGCGCTCCGCTCCAGCCCACGACGAAGGGACCGAAGAGCGAAAAAAGAAAACGATCGCACAACACACACACATACTGGAGAAGGGGCACAAAAAAAAGTAAGGAAGGGAAGGGAGGCAAAAGAACGATGGGGTGGGTGGAGGGGTGTTTTCGGCGGGATCAAAGGCGCTGCTGGCGTCTGTGGAAGAGAGAAAGCGACGAGAGGCAGCCATTGGTTCCCCCCGACATCACGTGACGCAACCGAAATGGTCAGATTTCGTTTTATCAATCGGGGAAACGCGCCCGAAATGCTCGACGGAGGAGTGTTATGTGTTCGCGCGAGGAATACGACGTTCGCTCGCCGCTAGCAGGTAGAGTGAGAGAGAGCACTAAAAAGGGGCTCACCCCCCACAGGGCCGAGTCCGCGGGCCCCACGTGTGTGTGAGAACTCAAATAATAAATCTCTTTTCGGCAGCATGGAGGGTGGCGGTGGCAGTACGGCGATGGAGAGCGGTTTTATCAACAGCCAGCCGTCCATGGCAGAATTTATGACAGCTCTGCCTCATATCAATGAAACGTTCCACCGCGGCTCATCAATCACCAGCGGCAGCTCGGCGCAGAGCCTGTGCCCTCCCCCGGCCCAGCAGACGTCGAGCGCCGGCATCGGCGGTGGAGTGTCTCCGGACTCCGCGGCTGCCGACAATCCCAAGCACCCCAACGGCTACTCGGGGGTGGCCGTCCCGGAGTATCCATGGATGAAGGAAAAGAAGACCACGAGGAAGCAACAGCAAGGTAAGGCTTCAAAAGTTCTTATCGTCCTATTCCTACATAGGAACACATATCAAGCCCTGGCATCAGGTCTTGAATGCAACAAAATTCATCCCTACCTTACAGTATTTGGGAAATGATTACAGTATATATGAACAAGCACGTCATCAATTAATTAATTTTTACCATCTGAATCGCTGTCCTTAATAAACAGTAGTCATTAAGTTTGAAAACAGTCAATGCTTTCTTAAAGCAACGACTAATCCATCTTCATGAAATGTTTATTTCAATCTGTGTCAAATAAAATGAAAATTCAAAAGATATATCACGAATTTAGCATCGGTGAAAAATAATTCCTAACACCTTTTGACCCAAATGACAACTTAAATATGTTTGTGCGTTGTTTAGAGGATTACTGCTGTATTACTATATGTTTGTAATACATCAGTTTGCAAACAGAATAATGTTTGCTTGTATTGCTAAGTTTATGTTTATTTTGCTTCAAATGTTTAGCTTCTTCCATATATGTTCATTCTAATGACCATTATAACGACTTTTTTTAAAAAATTGCTTGGTTCCAGCATGTTTGATAATTGATATTTAGAGGTAAATCGCGAATCTGACTATGTCAGAAAATAATTTTCTAAAAACTTCATTGGCTAGTGATATTTGGAATAATTAAACATAAAAGTACATTATGTTTTAAAAAGATCTGCGTTTTGTAACTGAAATTAATGAATTTCTTTGTAATTAAATTATGTATGCAATCGCGCACAAACAAAGGACCAGTGCATTTGTTTATTAAAATTTGATTACTAAATATACAATTTAATTGTACATATGAATTTTGTTGTCTTAAAAAATTTCTTGATCCAGCATGTTTGATAATTTCCATTTTGAGATTTATTAATTTATTTAGAAGAAAAGCTTGAATCTGATAAAATTGAAAAGTAATGATATTTTATATAATTATCTATAAACATACAGTTTTCTCTAAAAATATCTGTATCTAAAATTTAATCTATTTCGTTCAACTTAAGCAGGCAATCAGAGGACTTATACTTGAATAATTTTATTTTTTAATAATTAAATTCTCATCTTCATAAATGCGTGAGAGTTCTTATGACTATTCTTAATGTTTTTTAAAAACAGAGTAATCCTACAGCCTTAATGGTTTGTTTACAAAATATGTCAGGCCCAGACAATACAAGCATTTCGCGTGTATTTCGAAGACGATGCAGTGATATTTATTGCAGCAATGTTTTAATTTCTTACTTTGAAAATGTTGAATTCAGTTCAGAGATTCATTATTTCTCTGAGAGAACCCGAAACATGTATATTCGGAAGAGAATACTGAAAATGGGACATTAAGCAATTACTATTTATAATTTATACTTTTTTAATTTTTATTATTGTAAATGTTACTGATAATTAGTTTATTTGCTGATATTGCATTTAAAGTTAAAAACTGTTTCTTGAAACCAGTGCACACCAAAATAATATTCCCAACTCATAAACATGACAATAGGTGTAATGACCTTTTACAAATTTAAAATATGGAAAAACTGTTGTTGAATTATATTTCTACAAGGCTTCTCTGTAATACGTACCTTAAAGGCTCAGATACATTCATGAATTTTTAAAAATTCCTACATCTAATTATTTAAATCTTGAAAACAAGGGAATAAGATTTTAAAAACAGCATACTTTTTCAAACAATATTTTTTAGTTTATAAATAGATAAAATGTAACGTCTTAGCATTTCGAGAGCAAAGGAAACGATCATTTCATTATGCATAAATATAAAATACTACTATTTGTTTTATAAATTTGCAGTCAAATTAATTCGTAAAATAATCATGGTATATCTAATGAAAGGATCAGAAAAATACTATGATTATTTTTGATGCTCTTATAACATTTTTCAAAGCAGAATTTAAACAACAAACTAAACATTTCCTGGATTGTTATTTAAATGTGTAGACTGGATCATTATGTTAAATAATTTACCAGCTCATTTATATATATATATTTTTCTAATAATAATAATTTTTTCTATTAATTCCTTCTGCAATATTTGCATACTTTCATGTGTATCAGTTTGAAATAGTTAAATTATAATTGGAACTTCAAAATAATTAAACAATTAATTCTATTAATTAGCATTACAGAATAAACTTCAAGAAATAATATCAAATTTGACGGTGGTTTTGGGTAAAGATTTGTATATTTTAAGATATAATGATATGCATTTTCTACATTCCAATTATTTTACCATTGATATGCCAAGTCATTATAGCACTATTTTTGAGAAATATTAATCTGTGCCATTCAATCTCGAATTAATATATGACGAATAGAAAAAGCAGTAGAAGAGAGGAAAATAAAATAAATAATCTTATTTAGAATTATATAAATATATACCATGGGAGTAAATGCATATAAGAACTGAAGTTAGCGGAGCAATTTCAATTATTAAATGTCTTCATGTATTTAGTTGTTTATGAAATTGGTAT
This sequence comes from Argiope bruennichi, assembly GCF_947563725.1. NCBI lineage: Eukaryota > Metazoa > Arthropoda > Arachnida > Araneae > Araneidae > Argiope > Argiope bruennichi. Next base: position 102,740,079 of record NC_079158.1, read on the forward strand.
TAACTCCAATAAAGTAGTAACTATCGAAATCCTGGATTCTATTTTTACATTTTTTAGCAAAATTAAAGCATTATTTAGAAGTAGTTTGCCCAAGTTTTTGTATTGATGTATTGGGGAGTAAAATTGCATATTTAAGCATCTTCAAAAAGGGAAAAATTTTGAGTCATATTTTTTTAAAACTATATTTTTCAAAACTTATGTATTTTGTTATTACAAAATAAACTTTGTAAATGATATACACCGTTAAAATTATAAATTTCATATTATATTAATAATATATAATTATTTATATGCACAGTTAATTAATATACAAGTTAATACAATACATATCTATTTTATATATTAATATAAAAGTATAAAATTTTTTATACTTTTAATATTATAATATTCGTACAAAATTTATGAATTGAACTTATGTAAATTTATACATTAATCTCCTTAGTTCAAAAATTTCAAAAACCAAAGATTTTTTTAATAATATTAATGCTGTATATTATAATATTTAATTGAATCAATTAAGAATAAATAAATTAACATCTTTATTTCTTTAAAATAAAGATATAAAGATGTAAGAGCCTATTATCTAAAGCATATTAACATATTATCACTGTTTAGTGATCGACAAATTGAAGCAGTCAGAAATAAATTAGCGTTTTTAATTTGTTCATTACTATTAGACCCTGATTTAATGAAAATTTATTAATTAATTCTTCACATAAATAAAAAATTTAGGAATGATTCACGAACAAGATAAAGTGTTAATTCAGAATTATTTTGAATTGCACTATTCAGCAAAGGAATTTCAAAATAAATCTCAGTTTTTGATCAAGAAATTAAAAATAATGACAGACAGATTTTTATGCACTCTCCATCGTTTCGTTAATTTATCGATGACTAAATCACAGAATTATCTCAAGCAATGATTAGAAGAAGAATATGAAAGTTGAAATTTTCTAATTACTTTTGTTCTTCTCAATTACTTTTGTACATGCAAATCTTGCACCATACGTTTGGTTGATAAACTAGAGCTCTAATTTAAGAACCACCACCAATTAAACACCACCAATAGAAACTGGATGTTAAATTTCGAAATAAAAATTAAATTCCCCCAAAACGTCAAAGTTAGTTTGCTGTGATTCCTTGCGAATTACTAACACGATTTATTATTTTCGCACGAATTCATTTTGTAGTTATTTGAGAGATAAAGAATCATAAACAAATCTTAGTCAAATGAATTATTTATATTTCATTTTGTTATAATTTACTGGATTCATCAAATAATAACGAATAATTTATTCATAAGCAGAATATCATGCAATTCGATACGATTTTAAATAAATCTAATGATTCAAAGTCTGTTTAATTCAATAAACTAACATTAATATAGGAAATTCTTCGCTTTTAAAAACACTCGTTTACTAAGAGCAAAGGGAAAAAGTTGCGTCATTAAATCCCAACATGCGATCAGTTTACAACAAAGGAATTTTAATTAACAGTTTTTCGATTTAATTATTTTATTCCTCCAAATTAAATTCAGAGCTTTAATTTTATCTTTTTTCATAATGTTGTGACTTCTGTCAAAGATATGTTTATTGAATAAATTTCGAAATAGTGTTCGAATAAACTGTCACTTATTACTAACCAAATAGATAAATGCTATTTAATATTTTTCGAAATTTGTTTAACAAGCATGACATCAAGTGACATTTTCATTACTTTAATAATAAGTATCAGTCAATAATGAATTAAACCAATCAGTAACGTATAATAGGTAACTGAAGATTGATAAAACAATTATACTTTTTAATGCAAACGGAGCTTGTCCTATATATATAATTAAATTTAATTAAATAAATTTAGTGCGTAAATTTTTTATTGTAATTTTATCAAGAAGATCAGTTGGATGCCAATGGCTGTATACTTTTAATGCTCTGAAAAAAATTAAAAATATTATTTGAAATATAAAAAGGGAAGTGCTGAAATCGTAAAGCTTTTTAAAAGTGGATTTTAAGATTCATTGAATTTTTCTTATGGTATTCTTTTATATGCGATTTTAAAAAATGTACAGCAACTTGACAATACGTTCTTCAAAGGTACAGAAAAAAAATTCTAGTAATAAAATTTTTATTCAATTTTTAGGACTGTTGCTTTAAGACTGCTTAAAATTTACGAAAGATTTTCATTGCGATGGTAAAATTTCACTTTTGAGTTTTCAATATGAATTAACAAGTCTTTTTTTATAATTAAATAATAATTTTTTTTATTAAGGCATTGTTCCAGTAAGAATTTAGACATTTTTTTCCCTTCTATAATTATATTTTCTCGAAATTCTTTAAAGATTATGCTATTTGTGCTAATAGACTTTCAGCTCTGATAATGACTATGAAATATAAGAACATACTTTTTTTGCTAGCTATCAATCAATTATCTATATAAAGCACGTCTATTCAACAAAGGTTTTTGCAAAATATACATTTACTGGTAAAGAAAAATAAAATTTCATAAAAATAATTTCAGCTTTAAAAAAAAATGGCAAACATTATAACGGCGTTATTACCAAGAAATAAATCCGAGAGCCTTTTAAAAATCAGATAGGCTTTAAAAATAATGGAAAAATAAAATAAAATAGATCTCGTTATTAGCTTAAATTGTAACTTACATTGCAATTTAACATTGTTCATCAGTAAACTGCAAATTAAGTTACAATTTATAACATATGTTTACGTCATGTTATAAAATTACGTTTAATTTAACACATCTATGTTAATAATGTCGAAAAGGAATATATATAACGTCAATTGAAATATGAAATGAATATGATATTTTGCAATTATAAATTCCAAACCAGTTTTAAAAATGATAGCTTATTTATTAAGTTTTATTGAACAATAGTTGCTTCATTATATAATTATTGTGATCATTCAGTCAGAGTTTGCAAAGAACTATTAGCTGAAAAATTAGCTTTAAAAAGTTTTGAAAAATGGCATTATATTCCTTAGCTATATATATATATATATATATATATATATATATATATATATATATATATATATATATATATATATATATATATATATATATATATATATATATATAACGAAAAGTTATTCTTTACTTGTAATAAAAAAAATCGAAAACATTGTGTTTATTTAGATTTTTACCAATCAAAAATAAAATATTTAAAGCGGAGTTTCGAAATTCATAAACATTCGACACTAAATTCGATGATGCATGATTTTTGTTTTATACAACTATTTTATTGCTTTTAATATTTTATTTTCACTTTAATAAAGAAAGAAATAACATTATGAAATGCATGTTTATTGAGGTTATATCGTTTAGTATTAAAATAATCATACTAAATTTTAAGCGCCAAATTGAAAAAGCATTGCATCATTGCTTTGCGTGAGAATGAACCTGTGTCTGTTTTGAACTTTCGCTTGAAGCGTGACGCTTCGAGAAAGCAGAATTTGAAATGAACACTCAACATTTCATGAAACATGAAAAAAAAAAAAAAAAAGTGTAGTTCCAATTGCTTGAACTGGAACAATTCAGTAGAATTTTATTTCCGTAATTTTGATATCTTTAATGATATACAAAAAAACTTTGCCAAGGTTGAATTGCTCCTTTTTTTTTTTCCTTACGAAATTTTCTACGATAATTTACACAGTGCTATTTCGGAATTTTACCATAATTTTTCAGTATCATTTTACGTTTGATAATGATTTTTTTAATCGAAATAAAGAAGTTACATGTTTTTTTATGTACAGATAAAACAAGTAATTCTGAAAATATAATTCGAAAAAAAGTGGTTTTTTGATCCACACTTTAGAAAGTCTATAAAGGCACTATTGAATATAATAACTGAATCGCTTTTGTTCCTTTTTGAACTGCTTTTTTGCGACTTTGGAAATTGCACACAAAAATCTTTTTATAATCCAAAAATGCAGAATACATTTTTTAATCATAAATTTATCTATGGATATGTTCAAATGATCGATAAAATAGTTATAATATATCTGTTCAATACTTCATTAATCGTAGCAATTAATAGATACACATTGGATCTACATCAATAAGCGGCTTTTAACGCTTTGCATGTTGAATTTTTCTTATTAAATTCACCTTTAACAATATCAAATTAAATATACTATATCAACAGTAATATCAATATCCTCTCAACCAATACTTTTTTCGAAACCATACTTTTGAAACTGTTCGAGTCATTCCACCAAATAAGTGTAGTCAGATTGAGGAACGGGGATACCAAGTAGATTTCAACCATAGTTTTGAAAACAATATTAAATTTATTATATAATTTAACGCATCACATGTTGAAGTTTTCTTATAAAATACTCGTTTATATTCTTTTAAGAAACACAAGTATAATTGCAGAGAAAAATTGTTGTTGTTTATAATGGCACTTGCCATGGACAAGCTCACTGACGAAGTCAGCGATTTTAAGCCAAGGTAGCGTCTCTTGTTTTAATAGTGCCAACTAGGGCCAAGAGTACGTCTTAGCTACTCACGCATCACATTCGCTTGCACAACCCCTTTTAACAGGGGGGCACATTCACACCTCTCACAGATAGAACAGGAAGAACAACCATGCCCTAACCGGGACTCGAACCCAGGGTGCCCAGGTCACGGTGAAGACGCGCTATCCCTATGCCAGGACGCCGGCGAAAAAAATTATTAAAGTCTGAATAGAGAGAATAAATTTTATTTCCTCGAGATATATTACTTTCATTTCAGAAAGAAGTTGATTTCGAAGAATTGTAGCTTAAAAGCTTATCATAGTATATGAAGCATACCTTTATTCAGAAATTTTATTTCATACTTATCATGAATAATGATGGGAATAAGTACAAGGAACACATGATTTAATTGCATTTATTAAGAAATGATGCGACTTTTTAATGCAAACAACTAAAATTTGACAAAATACTTCAAACTCAAAATTCTTGTATTCTTAAACAATTTATATAATTCCCTATTTTTCTCTATTAAAACATTGCAAAACTCGGATGAGAAAAATGTCAACTAAATTATATGGAAAGATTGCCATATTATTTACATTTGACTTCAATAATTATTTTATGGCGTGTTGAATATATAAATGCTGGACTCTGTGTTTTCCGAACAAACGTTTATTCGTAAAATTGTCGTGACAAATTGTTATTATGCTTATGAAAAACGGCTTTTTCGATTTAGTATGGTTATTTACATCAAAATACTATTTATCATACTTTTGCACGAGATACTTGTGGCTGTTTTGTTTTCACCTTCATTCTTTTTTATGTTTTCAACTTAACTCACAATTATTAAATAACTTAGTACAATGGCATTTACTTTCTTTTTGTATACTGAAATTTTTTAAATGGCTCTTAAATATTTAAATTCAGTTCTCAATTGAAGCTAATTCTTCTTGAAATAAGTAATAATCCAATTTCTTAATTGCTTAACTAAAGTTATAATTGTTTGTATTAAGTCTTTAGAGTTTTGAAAAGGTAATTTGTATTATAACTTTATCAATATACTGTTTTTAGAGTTTTGCTGTAGTCCAGCATAACATAACATAATAAGCATTAGCATACTCATAAAAATTAAATTACTTCCTAATTCATAAATTTTGATATCTAAATTAAAGACACAATTTTCTTTAAACAAAATTTTCTAATTAATAAATTTTGGTATCAAAATTAAAAATACAATTTTCTTTAAATAAAAAAAATGACATAAGTTTTTATTAAATGAAATACATATATTTGATTTAAATAAAAACTCGATGGCGTATTCAGTTTTTCACTCAAATAATATAAATCTCTAACGACTTTTTTTCTGAAATAAAATACTATACTTCTTTCCAAAATTATTTTATGGATCCATCTATTTTTGTATTGGATTTTAAGTCAATATGCGAATATAAAACTAGTTAACTTTTACTCATAAAAAAATCATTTGGCTTGCTCACTTATTTATATTTATTTATTTATTTTTACAAAAAATGACATTTCTGTAAAATCAGTTTTATTAATATAAATATTCTATTTAAGCATAGCTTGGAGCATAACATATTATAGAGGGGGAAAAAAAATATTGTTAATAACATTAGATATAATATTTTGCATTTCGGTATGGTTGCCACCCTACTCTGAAAGAAAATATAATAAACATAAACTGCAGCAAACGATATTTTTAAAGATAAGAATCGATTATTTGTTTTGAATTTACTTAATAAAGCGTATCTTTTTCAAAAAATTGAATCATAATTGCCTTTGTAATAAAAAGAGAAGAGAGGAAAATTTTTAAAACAATTTTCAAAACCACAAATCAAATGTACCAAAAACTATGTTCTAAGAAGTGGAATCGTTCTTCCTATCAACCTTTTTGTGATTTATTAAATCTTTCTTCAAAACAAATCCATAATCAAAATATTCTATGCAAAAAAAATTCGCAAAAGCAAGCATCAAACAATTTTTTACTTTTCCTTCTATTATAAATTTGTATTTTTTGATTTTCTTGAAAACAATGTGACATAGTTAATGTTTTAATTTTTTTATGTTTATTTATTCATCATATTATTCATTCGAAGTGTTTATATTTTGAAATAAAACTATAAATTATCTGGTTAATATTCCATATTCTGTACAAAGAGCCGCTTACATTGTATATCAATGTATTTTTAAAAAAATATTCTATAATTTTTAATGAATATGAATAGTTAGATCAAAAAAAAAAATATTTGAGCTGTGATTCTGTAAAGTGATTCTTTAAACAATTATTAAATGATCAAGTTTCATTTCTTTTCAGTTTTAAACAAATTAATTTCCTTTCGTTAACAGATCGAGTTTTTAATATTAATTATTCAATCATTTGACTAAATTTTATCTGCAGATATAAGTGATGTTATATTTTTAGCTAGGCACTTATGGAAGTAAACAGACTTTATCTGTATGAAATTTGGTATAGAAATATGATAATTGTTAAAACTCTACGTATGAACCATATTAATTAGCAGAACAAACTAAACAATGCATCGCTTAAATATATGTTTATAATTCTAAATTATCTATCAAAAGCAATTTATTTAAAGTAAACATAGAAAACCAATTTCATTATTGTAAATAGTTCAAAGCTATTTTGCACCATTTTTCTGCAATATTTTGCAGAGCAAAAATTTTGTAATAGCAATAACTTATTAATTTTGGCTATTGTTAGACATGTGGGGATAACGAATTTATAATTAAATTTTATCTCGTTAATTTCCTTCAGTGTTTTGGACTGAATTGCGCTTGTTTTTATAAAAATGTTTATTAAATATGGAGCATTCTTAAAATTAAAAACAATATCAATCAATAAAAATTCTTCTTTCACCGAGACATAATAATAGCGACTTCGCTTGTGTCGTTCATTTCATTGAACGGGGGAAAAAATCAGATCTAATGTTTATATAAAGATGAGCAATTTTTTCATAAAAAATTCTAATAAATAATGCCTCTAATAATTATTTTTACGTTAAATGTAAAAAAAAATTTAAGTATTTTATAAATTTATGATAAATTAATAACTTTTCCTTTTGATTTTTTTTAGTCGTTCCTTTAATTTGCAATTTTTTTACCAATTTCTAAAAAGAAAAATTGCTACATTTTTTTATAACAAATTTAGCTAGTTTAATAATGATTCATTGAATTCAATCAGTTATTCACCAATCTATAATTAGATATAAGTTATTAAAACGAATCCACGATATCAATGAAAATCTTTATCCGAATTATTTTTCTGTTACTTTAGAAGGATATTGTAAATGTGCATATATTTACTATTCAAATGCATGAATATCTTTTTGAATAATTATTTTTGTTCTATGCCAGTTTCTCTAATGTCAAAATTGCACTAGTCTGTATACATAATATATCCAGCTAATAATTCTACTATGAAATATTTTCTTAATTTATGTTTTAGATAATATATTTCATACGAAGATGTGACTCTCATAACAAAATTATCTAACGTCCAAATTGCAATAGATTACACGCATATTTATTTCCAATTCATAATTAAGGTGTGAATTGTTTTTCTAAATTCTGTTTTAGATAAATTGATTCATTCAAAGATATGACTCTTCGGTATATATTTATTAAGCATTCTTTTATGTAATTACAATAATTTCGCTTTTATATTTTAAAGGGACGGGTCATTCTTGAATTTAAATTATAAACTCCTTCAATAGGAAGTATTATAGTAATTTCTGTTATAGAAAATATGACGATGAAGCTTTTGGTAATCATTTATTCAAGAATGTATTTATTTTTTAAATCTTAAGACCATACTTCCGATTACACATTCCAGACACAAGTAGTACGGAAACTCGTTTAGTGCCTGTAGCAATTTAGTAATTTAGCGAAAGGTTTAGAAACGTCGAGGTAGGTAAAAACTGTTTATACCATCTGGGACAGTGTCCATTCAAAAATTACCATGGATGGTACAATAAATGGGTATCAGTCTTCTACAATTTACTTTATACTGCTAATGTATGATATTTCTATTCTATTTTGCCTCTTAAGTATATTCAAATTTTGTTGTTGCTGCTGTTGTAAGCTATTATCTTGGACAGTGTCCATTCAAATATCACCATGGGTGGTAAAATAAGTGGTGGTCATTCTTCAATAATTTACTTTACACTCATAAAGTGTGATATTTCTATTCTATTCTTCCTCTTTGTCATTATCTGTCAAAATAGAAACCGCTTTCTTTTTTATTGTGACCGCTATCAGGAATGACGAATCACCTATAGATCGTCTATCTTATCTTATCAGTGGTAGTTTTTATCGCACGAGGAAACGTATAAAAGTTTTTTCAAGGTCGATGTCTCACACCCCGGGTGGTATACATAAAAATGTGTTCATTATCATTATCCTGTTTCCGGTACACCACTTACTGCTCCGATCGCCAGATCATAAACTACTCGATCACCCGACTAATGTATCATAGACATCATCATTTTTTTCCACCATCATCTTGAAGACGAGAGGTTCATGTTTCGTTGAGTGGCAGGTGAGAGTGAATTGATTTAATTACACACCTGTTTTCGCGGAAGGTCTGAGGGGCGATTAGCATTGGCTAATGGCGTCTTGGTCGCCCAGGATGATGGATTGTGGCTAGCGGCAGACGCACGAAAAAGTCACGTGGACTGTTTCAATTTATCTTGACGCGTCAGCGGCTCTCGGCTTCCGTGCAGTTTTGTAACGGTTTGCTTCTTGGCGTGTTTTGTCATCGCCAACGCACTTGACAGCTATATCGTGAGAATTGATTCGTGTCGCAGGACATTGTAACGCGATGATGTATTTGTCAGCGTTTATTAATCTTATGAGAGGACCACCCTCTATTCAGAAACGTTAAACACTTTTCAAGATGTACTGATTCTATTTCAATCACTGTACCTACTTAATCTTATATGATTTGTTACAGATTAAACTTAAATTTGTTTGAGTTCTTTGTTACCTCAATGATGTATTCAAGACAAAACTTATTTTATTACTAGAAAATAAATATTTTACCTTAAAAATGAAATTACAAAAATATTAGTGTACTCAGATCTCTTAAACGCTTTTTCTTCCCAATGACAATCTAATTTCATAATGGAATAAAGTTTTATTTAAAAAAAAATTATTCTGGCTTACTCTTTGATATGCACCTAGCTAAAAGCTTAATTCAAAGTAGCTCCTAGATTTTAATCACTATACATTTTGTAAATAAATAATTAAAATCCATAGAAAAGGAAAGGAAGTCAATGCAACTGCTTTTTAAATTTTTTTCCAATGAGAAAATTAGGATTCGGAGGACAAGTATTTAATGTATTCAATTTAAATATCTAACGACAAATTTGTTATTTTTTTATAGATTTAAATAATTAACTTACAAACAAATAATTTATAATAACTAACAAATAATTTGTTAAACATTTTAATAAACTACTAACGTTTTCACAGAAAATTTAGACATTTTTCATTAAATTTCGGAATTAGAAAAATTTGAATAAATATATATTATTTTCAACATAAGTATTAGTAGTAATTTTTATTTTTGGATTTAAAAATATTAAAGTAAACTTAAATCTTTGTTTATAAATTGTGTGACAGAATATTATTTTATTACGCATTCACGCCAATCTTATCTAGTTTACAAATTTTACGTGAGAATCTTTAATAATGTTCTATTATCTAAATATTTATTATAGAAAAAAGTGTTTAACTTTCAAGTTATATAAAAAGTAATTAATTAAATGAACTTGATTCTCAAAATAATATTAGTTTTATTTACAGAAAGGATGTTTGTTTTAAATCATTAATTTCTTAATTAATTTTCACGATTTTAGTTTAATCATTTCTCTTACAATGAACAACGATTTCAAGATATATGCGAAAATGTTCGTCACAAAATTTAAAGTTACATAACATTAAAAAAAATATTTTTAATTTGTGCTGAAATGTGGATAATTATTAGCTTTATAGCTTTAAGAAATGTCGTCGCTTTAAAGGCCTGTTTTTGGTAGAATATAATTTGTTTATATTTCTTTTGAAATGTATACAAAGGCAGATTACGTATTAAAATTATTATATAATTCATGATTTATAATTATAAATTAGATATTTCTTTTGCTAGTAGTATTATGCAATTTTATCATTGTATCAATGGTTGGTTAGATCAAAATTATTAAAAATCAGTCAATAAAAATAACGAACAAATTAATTTAGAGGCAGTCAGTTTTTCATCCATTTTTTTTAAGAAAAGAAGTGTGTAAAATGTTACATTGCATACACACGTGACTCATCTCTCTTAGAATACTATTTATCGCATACATAATATATTAAGCATATTACATCAAAGCCTAAATTATTTATGTAAAGCCTTTCTTTTGTTGAAGCAAAAATCTAGATATGTTCCAAAAATAATTGTTAATCTTTGGCTATCCATTTTATGCAACAAATTGAAACTAAAAAATAAAAAAATCTTAAAGTAATAATTTCATTTTAGTATATTATATATCAAATGGAATAATTAAAGCATATATAGAAGAGGATATTTAATACAAAACATTGTCCTTAGTAATATATATATATATATATATATATATATATATATATATATATATATATATATATATAATGTAACCTGAAACTTAACTTACTGAAATGGAATTTTATCGAACAAAATTTATTGTTCGAATTCGGAAAATCAGAGGAAATTCATCCTGTTAATATTACGATATTTTGATATTAAACCAAATTATGACATTAATGTTTATCATAATTATCCATAAATTAGGGCTTTTTAGTGCTTATAATAAGTGGCATATAATAAGAATAATTGCAATTTATAAGACAAAAAAAAAATTTGTTGATATTTAACATCATTCAGTTTTCTTATGCGCAGAAAAGATTAGATTTCATTTGTTAACCATAAAAATGATGTTTTTTTACTCTTTGAATATATTTAAGTTTGATGGATCATTTCTGTTATCTAATGCCTTAGATAATATAACAAATAATAGCTTTTAAATTTGTCGAATAATGTTAAAAAATGCCTACCATCTATTAATAATTATTAAAGACCAATACATCCTGGATAAGTAAAAAATTGATTATACTACTGGCGCCAGTCAACATTGCTTAGATCCGTATTAATATTCTAGGGAAGGGGGGGGGAGACGTTTCTTAACGAAATATAAATTAACAATACACAAATATTATATGTGCTGATTTAGTTTAGTATTTTCCGAAAATAGTACATCTCTTGTCCCAATCACTGAAAAGAGAGGTGTTGCTGTTGTAATGAGATGAATCACAAGGGCGCATTAATTATGTTGAACAGGAAACTGGAAATCATATTCGCAAAAACTGGGTACTTCGTCTGAAGCGAATTTCGTAATGTAACTATGCAAATGCAATTTCACTTTTATATATATATGAGTTAAAATAAAGTCATTTGAAGGTTGTGAGGGCGTGTTTTGAATTAATATGTTCAAATACCGCTTGTCGAACCATAGAAACGGAATAAAAGCATAGGAGATACTGGTGTCATACATCCAGAGCATCAAAAACTCGAACTGTCAAGAAATGCATTAAAAAGATATTATTTACATTACATGTGAAATAGAATTGACTAAATTGGAAGATTATTATGCCTGTTAAGTTACCAGATGATAATGAAGTTGCCAGAAATAAATTTTTTAAAGATTAGCTTTTATAACACAGATCTTTGAAGGTTTTACTTCGAAACATTATTCTGTAAATAAAATCTCTATAATTCTCTGTAATCTAATATTCTGTAAGTAAAATCTTATTATTCCATTACTTGATTGATTTGGATTCATTTAATATTAATTTATAAAAGATTTATAAAAAAGGGGGGGGAGGTGGGCTATTGCAAACTACAATAACTTTTAATATTGATTTTATGTAATGTTAAACATTGATTCCTTTTTAAAATAATCTAGATACAATAAATCATGAATACCTATTATGTCAATAATAATATACAACTAATAAAGCCTTGAACTGCGAATTTACTTTCCTAATTAAATGGCAGATCCTACTTCCGATATTTATTATTGTTTGATTCCTATAACAATTTGAGAGCATTTGAGATATTGAAGCATTAAGTGATTTTTGCATTTTAAATTACTTAATAATACTTTCACTTAATTGCAGACTTAAAATAAATGCCCTAGTGAGACTCGTCTTTGTATGCGAAAGGTTTAATGAACATTTTTCTATAAAGACAAAATCAGTGCATAATTTTTATAGCAGGACCAAGAGAATCATATCATTCATGCCAATTGCAGTTATGTAGCATTTAATAAAGAATGACCTGTAGGAACGGTCTTCTTGAAACTTTCTCGCATTACTCCGAAATCTTATCCCCCGTGAATAAAATTACGGGCTTTAAGTAAGGTCGCTAATGCTTTGTATGGCATTCACGAACAATAGTTACAAAGTATAAACTATTGGAGTGAATCTAGCATCTTTACTGAGGATATTTATTTTGGACGCCATTTTGCCGGCCGATTGAAAACGGAGTTTGAATAGAACTACTATTGAAGTTATAAGATAAATAGACCTAATTTCATTGATATAAGTTATTTCGTTTACACGCATGTGAAAATAAAGACAGATAGACTGTCAACTCTATGAACAATTGGATGTTATACTTGTATACCAACTTTTATATACCAAGCTCTATACATTTTGGAGTTATCGACCTCATTTGTGATTGAACAACCAGACAGACAGACTTCTTGTGAATAGATTTTGTTCAAATTTGTCAGAAATCTACAAATCGTTGTCAGACCATATACTAAATTTTTAACCATCTTGTTCAATCTTTTTGAGCAATAGTATTCAGAGACACAGAGATATAATACAAAAAATGTCTTTTTTGAATTCACGGAGGTCTGAAACTAAGTTGTACTTAATTAAACTAAAAACTGTACTTAACCATTTTATTGTTTATCTATGATGAAAAATATGTACAAAGAATTGAATTCTTCATAAGAAATAACGCTGGGTGGTGGCTCAAGTTAAGTATAACTGTGACTCCTTGATTGTGTTGTTTTTCATTTCATTCATTCAGATAACACTTTCTGTTCTGCTGTCTCAGCGATTTAACTTAAGAGCCGTTAAACACATTCCACTTAATTTCTGCTCCAAATTAAAGTATCCATTAATGACTTAATTTTAGTTTTATTCTAAGTCGTATTACGCCCATGACTGTTTTATGTTTCGCTTAATTATAAGTTTAAAAATACAGTAATCCGATGCAAGCATAATTCATGCCACACGGCTGTTAGGCGTTTTAAGTGTTACATATTATCTTAGAGTTGTTATTATGGATACTACAAGTTGGGTTAAGTTACAATTTTTCTTTCAATCCCTGAATTTTTTTAAGGTTAACTGTATACATAAAAAATCAACTACAGTGAGGATCCATTAACATTTTTCGTGCCCTCGTGAAAGGGTTAAGATGCAGATGATAAATTATCGATGCAAAACTTGGAAGTCCCGAATTCTTCGTATAGTTTTCCTTCAGTGAGGTCCTTAGCCGACGCAGACATCCGCTCAACTTGTTCTTGCTAAAAGAAAGAAGACCAGCTTCCCTCATAAGCCAGGAAAACAGATTCTGGGGGACCTAAAAATAGCCTTCCTTCCCTGTCGCACTTTCGTACGCTCCGTTTCGGTTGACATGTGAATCGCTAAGAAAAACAAGCCCCCAAGATCTTTTTAAATAGATTCCGCTTGTTCCTCCTGCTCAGTTTTTGAAGAAAGGGAATAGATACAGCCTAGCTCTTCAAGTAAGTGGTAGTCGGTGCTCGGCGGTTTCCTCTTCGTACATGTACGCTTGTAAGGTTTTCTGGAAGAGATGGTAAAACGAATAAAAATAATTTCTCTCTCTCTTTTTTTTTATTTTTTTTTTAATGAAAGCAAAGACAGTAAGCAAAACATACATTTGGAAGCGTAAACTTGTCAAGAATCTCTACGATTTTTGTTGATGGTTTTCAAAATTTTTGGCAGATTCCCCTCTTCTCCCATCTTTAGAGGTTGTTAATTGTTTCCTTTTTATGGAAAGTTGTTTTTTTATAAGAATAATGTTATTTGATTTTATGTTTTGATCTTTAAAAATAGGTTTTAAATGAAAAAACTCGAGTTTTTATAAGTAAAATGAATTTTGGAGTAAAGCTACACAAGTGCCCATATCTCTTCCCACCCTCAGAAAAAAAAAGAAAGAAAAAGAGAAAATTCTTCGTAATTTTTCTGTATCCAAAATAAAATATAAGAAAAAAAACTTAGGGCATTCGAAACAGTATGGTAGTGACTTTCAATAAACATTCTGAAATGGCAACTTATGAAAATAAAAATTGAGAAGACGATTTTTCAGTCACACGGTTCAATTGTTTGAAGTGTCTTCTGCTCAAAGTTGTGAAAACAATCAGGAGGAAATATTCAACTGGATTACAAATTTTCACATGAATTTATTTCTTTTGAACTTGGTTTACTACGGAACTTGAGGTTTAATCTAGATCATCAGATTTAAGTGTTCAAGAGAATCGATTGAGTCGAAGAATTTTCTTTATATAAATGTAACAAAATCCATTTCCAGTTCTACTGAATATCTTGGAGCATCAAATTGCTAGTTTCAATTTATTATAAAAGTTAAAAAAAATATTATATATTAATCATTTTTATTGTTAATTGCAAAAATACTTTCAATGCAAAAATGGAGAAAAAGTCTTGCCCTTGTTATGAAGTTCAATATCTTTTGGCTCAGTTAATGCGATATGAAAAATGTGTTTCTGGCTTTGAATGTATTATCTTAGGTGGGATTTTAACGTCTTCATTACGTCGGAATTATTAACTTACGTCTTTATTATGTCGGATTCTTACCTGTAAAATAGATAATCCTACAATGTGAAACAGTGTTTCTTATAACGAAAGGGTCTGATGCATTCATTGTAGATTGCATATACATTGATAGAAGTATATCAATGTGTATCATGTATAGAAGTTAGAAAATGTATAACTACAATGATGTATTTCAAATAAGAATTAAATTAAAATAAATTATCTTAATGTAAAATAAATGATGATAGTTCCAGATTTTTATGTTTAAGCGAGAAACTTTTTGTTAAAACTAAACATATCCGATTATTTCTGAAATAAGTTTTTAAACAATTTTCTAATTTTAATACTCAACAATAAATGTATGCCATCTTATTTTGTTTCAAAATTTATTTTTCTTTACTATCCTCTTTCTGGGAAAGAGAAAAAAAAATCTTATGATTTTTAAGTGTGTAATAATATATACTTAATAGTTTTGATATTATATAATTTCCATTCCAATTACGTTTAAATAAAAAAAAAAAAAAATTATGTAATAAAGACGGTGAATTAATAAAAATTTAATTTAATATATTAATAAGGTGATGTAAACACAGTATGTTTCATAAATGCTAAAGAATGTAACAAATATTTTCCAAATATAGAAATTGTCCACATATATCCAAATTTTAACAATTTCTGCAAAACAACACAGTTTGATATCGGGATCTATAGCTGAAAAATCTCTTGATTAACAGATATGCCCACTTACGATTCATTCACACATTCTTTACATATTATTAAATTGAATAAATATCAAACTTTAATAATCAATATTCTTCCTGCAAAATTAACTTTTTGACCACATTGGTCGGCTTTTCCCTTCAAATACCCTACAATCTCCCGTTACTTTTCATAAAACTTTTTTCAGTTAATTATTTCAGAGAACTAGGCGCATTTGTCTGGCGAATGAAAAAGAACAAAATAAGCTTAAAAGGAGGGCACAGTCATTTAGGATAAACGTAGCTTGCGGTTTCCTCTAGTTTTGTACTCGCTGCATTCATCCTACGTCAACAGCTTTTGTGGGCCTTTCACTGGACGTCTAAATAGTTTTCTGTTTGTGTATTTATGCAGGAGTCAGTTTTGAAATGCTGTGTTACATTAGCGTAGTTTTCCATCTTTATGTTTGCTTAAATGTTGACAGTAGATTCAAAGTGACATAAAGGCTGTTTTGTAAACAACGTTTTGTTTCAGAAACAATCCATTCAGATTCTCTGTTCCTGTCATAGTTTTTCAAATAGTTATTTCAAACTTTTCGAGCTTGATGAAAGTTTTTGACAATGATTGTCGAAGATTACAGTCAAAAAGATTTTCAGAATAATGTGTATTGTGAACTTTGCTTTACCAATTCAATTCATTTTTTTTATGTTCTATAATAAACAATCCTTTTTTTTTATTTTCTGCAATATGGATTTTTTTAAAAAAAAATCTAACAATTGGATAGTATTGCTAAAGTGAAATTTTGAAATTTTACTAGAAACACGTAATTCGCACGAAATCAGTTTGTACAAAATATATCTCTATTTTACATGTGCGTCGGATAACTTCATTTTCATTCCTTTAAACATGCCTTATTTTTAAAAAAATCACTTAATGAATGAATAAAATGGGATTTCATAAAAATTTGTTCATTAAAATTTCCATCTGGCTTCAAATAAATAGGAATCACATTTGGATCCTTAAAAATGAATATTAGCGTTGCTAGAATAAGCCATTTCTATCTCATATTGGAAAAAAGAAGACTAAATCGAATCATATTTGATCTAAAATTTTATTTCTGTAAATTAATTGCTTAACTAATAATATTAATGAATGTTTTTTGCATAACAAAGCTTTTACGTTATAAACCGTCTCTTATTAAATCCATATTGTTTGATTTCTTTAATAAAAGGCAATACTAATGTTCAATGGAATCGTATTTTAAGAATCTAATATTTAGCTTTTATATTATATAAAGCTTTTATATCGTACAAAGTTTTTATATTATAAAACGTCTCCAATTAAATCCAAATTCTTTTATTTATGTAATAAAAAGCAATTTTTAAGTTTAACAGTTTTGTTAAAATGTATTATATTTATCATTTCAGATATATGGATTGTTATAAACATTAAAAGAGCAGTATGTTTAGTTGGAATAAAAAATGTATTGTTAAGAAGTTGTACTAACTGCTCAAGTAAATAAATTTACGCATAGTGCCGTTTTACGGATCTTAAAATAATGTTATAGTTTATGAATATTTTAATCTTTGTTTAAATAAGAGAGGATTTCCACAAGAGGTATTTCAGTAGTGGAAAGATTCGTTATTTCCCCAATGAAAACAGTAAATATGTTAAACAGCAGCTAATTAAATATTTAAAAAAATTTTAAAAAATGTGAACAAACGTAAATGTTTATAGAAAGAGAGGAATTTGGCGTAAAAATTAGGAAGCACTGAAAAATAGCTCTAATTTATAATAAATTAATAAATTATTATAATTATTTTTACTCTTTGTTAAAGATTTAAAAAATATTTTTAAAATTAAAAGTTACCATGAACATCAAGATAAAACAATATTAAATAATAAAACTCGACGATGAAAACTTACATTGAAAATTAAGCAACCGAAAATGGTATACAAATAGTAAAAAAAAATGGGAAAAAAATTTGCAATATGGCAATAATATTGTAAATACTGCAAATCATTATATTAATTCCTACATTGTTAACTTATTTTCATTATATTTGGACATGTTATGATAATCATGTTATCATAATAACTTAATCTTATATCAAATGAGTCTTATAAGATTGTCACAAATATCAAAACGTAATAAATATTCAAATTGACAGCTTATTAGCTAATCAAATCAATGAGAACTATAATGGTAATAAATAATCTTACACTATAATTAAGACAACAAAAATCATCCCAATTAATAATGAAAGTGCTGAAAAAGTAGATATATTTGAAAGTAAAGCCTTCAATTAACAATAATGTTGTAATTTATAGAGAAAATAATTAAATCACTTACTTATTTAATCTTCATTTTTCTTGAAATCGATATGAAAAATATATTTAAAATAATTAAGTTAAAAAGCAAGCCCACGCTAAAATTGAAGTAAGCGAAAAGTAATACAAAATGTTATGAAATTGCAAAAAAAAAACAAACACTCATTAGTGATAAAGTGACTTTGCGCAACAATAGTCTAAATTAATCAATACGTAGCTAATTTATTTTCATTGTTCTTGAGAAATTGAAAAGGAATCCTTAAATGAAACATCAAAACATAATGAACATTCAAAGTTGATAATTATTATGTAACGCAAACAAACCCAATTAATTAAGGTAAATGAAATTAATTAAGATAAAAAGCAATCCTGTACTAAAAATAAAACAAGCAAAAAGTAATACAAACAGTAATAAAATTACCGAAAAATTCGAAAGTATCAGGAAAAATGTGATTACGGACAATGCTATTGTAAATTAACTAATATTTGACTAATTTATATTTCAGTGTTCTTCAAAACTACATTTAAAAAGGAATATTAAAAATAAACATCAAAGCATAATAAATATTCAAAGTTGGTAATTATAAAACAACGCAAATAAATGCATTGAAAATGAATCGATAGATAAAGCAATCTAAGCAAATAAAATATAGCCTAAAGAAATCTGACAGTAATATTACTAATTTTCAATGAAATCCTAATTTATAGCAAACAGCTAAATTAAATCATAATAATTAATTTATTACTTAATTTTCTGGAGTAAGAAATAAGCAAAAAGAAACACCCCGTGCTCCTTAGAATAAACTGTAAGACATCAAAACATAAAAGACTACTCAATTTCTATACACTCTCCCATTCCCTTACTCGAAAGAATTACCAAATCATAACATCCATTCGTGGGATACTTTCTCCACCACTAACGAGAGCCATATTATTCAAATGAGCTTTTCCCACGGCCATCGTCCGCCCGGCGTGCCGGGCGCATCCGTCAGCGGCGGCGGCACACCATCAATCAGGCGGCCCTCTCCTCTCCCTCGATGTCCGCGCGATCTTTTTCGCGCGCCTCAAGATTTATGACTCGCCCTCCACGTGGCTTTGTTTACAAACTGCGGGCGGCCATGTTTTTCAACAAGATCCAGAGAGGGGGGAGGGGACCGGAAGAGGTCCGAAGATTTATTATCACACACTTTCTCTCTTTCTTGTATAAAAAAGATACGATTCTCAGCCTTGAGAAAAGGGGGGTTGGGATCGTGGAGGGAGGGATCGACTTGTTGTGTGGTAGAGATAGTTAGGATGTCAAATCTTGATCGCTTTGGATCCGTGGATCATCCATTAATTAACTAAGCTGAATTAATTATTAATTTGAACTTATATAGAGAATGGATACGTGTCATTGGTTTTTGTTCGATCTAGGCAATCCAAAAGAATACGTATGCTTCTTTAATTCTTCCACAAATATTTTAGGTACTGGAAAAATATGTTTGACAGCATAACTAATTATATTTACTTAATTTGAATGTTTAGTGAGCTTGCTTTCGTTCAAAGTGAAATTTAGAGATATCCGATGTTCAGTTGATGTTTCATATTTCTTGTGTAATTTACTATTTTTCTAATTGTACTATCTATTGTATTTTCTATTGTATTGTATTGTAATTGTATATTTAAACATCGTTGTAACAGGTATTATAGCCATGATGCTTAATTGTTTCACAATTTTCATTCTTATGTGTTGTGGTATCACTTAGTCTAAAATCAAGCTTCCATTAGTGGTGAACTTCATAATAAATTATCAGTATTTCAGTCAAAAATGTATATTTATCTCGTGTGTTAGTTTTATTATTAAATTAGTCGTAGTAATTAAACAATCAGTAAGTGATTGAGAATATTGCCTGCATTCAATTTCAATTAAGTCTATGAAGCAAAACTTAATATTCAACTTTCTCACAAAATTATATATTTAAACATCGTTGTAACAGGTATTATAGCCATAAATTTTTAAGAACCTCACATTTGATTTGTTTATTGTGCTTATAAACCTTCCTATTAAAATGAAAAAAAAAAAAAAAGTCGTGATATTCTTGCTCCATGAAAAAAACTAGATGTGCAGGCGATCTATCCATGTTCCCCTCGGTATTGTATCTTCGCTTTTGTAAATTTCATACCAACTAAGTAAAAAATTTCCTCCTTGATCTTCAACAAAGGAAATCATGTATATAAATTTATTAGGAATCTTTGAAATCTGATAAAATTTTAGTAAATAATAAAAGTACCAAGTTACGAGGAAAAGATATTTTAAATAATTACGAACATTTAGAAAAACTTGTAAGACAATTAAATTGGTGCAATTTAAAAATTTTAGTTCAATACTATTTTCTGAAATTATCACTGGAAAACAGAAGCATCTCAGTAATTTTATTTAATTAAATTTCTAATTAAAATCCCACAAAATCCAATACATACGTTTTCCGCCCTCTAAATTTTATCTGTGGAAAATTTGAGATCCCTACGTTAAGCAATCTGACCTGTAGCATGTCAACAGGCAGAGATATACACACAAAGAGACATGCATTATGCTTTAATATTAGAAGAAATGAAAACAGGAATAAATAAAACAATTTGATAGGTCTTCTATTTTTAAAACTTTCTGAGCCATACGTATCTTTAAAAATTGAGGACAAATAAATCATTTACAATACGCCATAAGAGCTATTACGATGTAGGCAGGAGAGCTTTCATAACATCATTATATTTTTTTCAATATTTGTAAGATAAAATATCCAAGAAATTCTTTTTCACTTAAATTTTCATCAAAGTTTGCTGAGGAAATTATTGCTGTATTATGTATTATTAATACTTCTTATTTTTCTTATCTTTTAAAAACCCATTTATCAACGTTATGGTAAAATGTTGGATGATAAATAGAATTTCCTTTTCTTTCAGAAAAATATTGAATAAGATGAATGGTAGAAGGTTTGATCCAAAAAATATTAGGTGCTTATGTACCAGTTCGTAATATAAATACAGTTATCATGTTTAAGCATGTATATTTATATACAATTAAATATGAAATCTTTCAGGAAAAATTGTTATTTCTCTGTTTGTGATTTATGTTTCGCTAAAAGACAAAATTGCGATTTTCTTGAATTGGAAATTTTAACTTACTTTTGTATGAGAATGCGTCGATTTTTAAATGTTCCACGTAAAGTGTATTTAGATCATATTTTTAGAAAAATTGAATTTATTTATTCATTTTTGTATTTAAATCTTTATGTTTTCTTTTAAATTCATTTAAAATACTAATTTAGTTTATTAAAATGCGTATTCTCACACTAAAAATAATTTATTTTTATAACATACCTTAAATTCTAATTTTTTTAAAAATATTGCATTTCTTTAATTTATTGAATTTTATGTATATTAGTACCCAAAGAGAGAAATGTTAAGCAAACTCATTTTTTTTTCTTTTATCAAGACTTTCTAAATTAGTTGTATATTAAAACTTATATTATAAGTTTTACGACGCAATTTTAAAATGAATTTCTTTATTGCAAATATATTTATTATACTCTATATTGTTCGTACATTTGATTAAAGATTTTTTTTAATGGAAATTCTTATAATTGGTACCTTCAAAATGGTTCATTGCCTTTAATGTTGCTTTTTAAAAATAATTGATTAATAAAAATGTAATACTTTTTTAACGTTAAAACCAAACGACATGCAAATCTATTCCGCCTTACTTTCTTGCTCAGTAATTTTTTTCACCAGATTCATATTAAAAGCGGTAAAAATATTTTTATTTATGAAAAGCCATTACAATCTATAACTAGAATTTGAAAAATAAGTTAGATTGAACTTTTTGCATTTATCTAATTATTATTCCTTTTCACGTGTTTAACTAGTTTTTTTTATCACATTCAAATTACTGTTGATAATTTGATTATTTTGTTTTTATGATTTATATTGGATTTATCGAATATTTTACGTTTGTTACAAAATAAAAAAACAAAACAAACTGTATTGATTCAATTTTGCGATAGTATATTTAATGATTGTTTTATACGAATACAGCTGTGTAGAATTTATCTATATGAAAATATCTTATTGACCAAATTATGCTGTTTTCTTTTTATTTTATCCAGGTAACCATTAATAATTTGATTAATTGGTTGTTAGGGGTTATTTTGTATGCATCTGATATCTTATTTGCTATATGAAACGTAAAAATTCATTCTTTCATTGATTCATTACTTTGACAGCTTACTTATTTTTTTGTTTAATCTAAATACATTTTTTGATACGTCTGATATGTCTATCTGAAATTTTCCTTTAAGCCAAAGAAAGAAACGTGAAATTTATTTGACTAACTATGCGAAAGAGATATGGATTATTTGTTAATAGTTGGAAAATCCAGTCCTTAGAACATGTACCTTATTGTGATAATCTTTATTAATGAATTTCTTTTAAAAATGACAGTTTTTTCATATTGCCACCTGCCTAAAATGATTGGCATTCATCATTTGAAATGGAATTTCTTTAAAAATGTTTGTGAAGCTACATTAAGAAATTTCAAATTAAATTTGATATTTGAAGTGTTTTATAAAGGATTTATCACTTTTTTTATAGTATAAATGCATTATTTAAGAAAAGTTACTACCAATCAAAACTTATTTCAAATTTAAAAGGAAAAAAAAAAAACCATTAATTTCTTGATTCTTAAATATCATTATTGAAATTGGGAAGAATCTGTCTGTACCCACTCTAACAATTTAAAATTCAAACATAATACAGAAAGATTTTCGCTTTTATAATTTCATAAAGTATTATTATTAGTAGTATGTTATTTATCGTACTTTTTTATCTTTCAAAATTGATTTCGTATGTTACAAAAAATATATAATTGTCGATTTTTGCAAAAATTAACATTGAAAATCATGTAGGGATCTTTCGCAGTTTGGTTAAAAAAATTTTTGGGATATTGTTTAAAAGAGAATAACTAAACGAAGCTCATTTATTATTATTTTTTGATCTTTTTAAACTATATTGGTATGAAGGTATAATGTTAGAACTATGTGGCAATTCTTTTGCTTACTTACTTACCAACTTTTTGCCCTTTATTTCTTTTCTTTTATTTTTAAAAAGCCCAATTACTTTATAAATGAATCCTTGTGAACCTTGATAAAGATGTCAAGTATTTTGTCCTTTCCTTTGTTAAGAAAAGTTTTATTTAAATAAGACAATCTACCAAGGGAAATAGTTGGGTATTGTTTATGAATATAAAATGTATTCAAAAGAGTTATTGAAAATTCCCAAGAGTAAGGATATCACATTTGCAAAGTAATTCAAAAATATGTTAGAATACTATACTGTTCATACTATAGCACGTATCCATTATAAGGTTTTATGTTGTGAAAGGTAAGAAAAGTCCACATATATTTCTCTTCCTCTTTTTCCCCCCTTCTAAAGACAAGCTCAATAAGTTTCTTTTTATCAATCTTGCTCGATTATCAAGTTCGATTACAATTCTTTAAATATTGTTTCTATACAAAACAATTTGTAGTAACTTTTCAAAATTTCTTTTGACTGTCAGTTAAATATATTCATTTTAAAGATTAAGGCTTTATATTTTATAACTTCGAGTAATTGAAGAATCTTTTTCATGTATAAATCGCATGGATATAGAAGTGGTAAATATATGCTTCTAATTTATCCATGAGATTTCTGATTTGTAAATATAATAGACATATCTTTAAGAATTACTATAATAACCTGAAAATATAGTCATTATTTTTCTTTCATAAATCAAGTAACATTCTATTTTTAACTTAAATACAGCTTTCGTGTAAACATGATTTTGAGAATCTGTATCATTCGGACGATTTTTCTGAATTTCCTCACTGGAGCTCTCTATATGTTTCGATCTATGTGTTTTCGACAGACAAAAAAATCTGAAAAATAGCAAAATAAATGCATAGAATCGATCACGAACACCTACTGCGAAGCATGCGTCGGTCGACAAGAAATCTACTTCAAGAACGGAACGAAAATTTTTCCAGCAAAATTGGAAAAAGTGAAAACAAAAACAAAAAAGAAAGAAAAAAAAAAAAAGGACAAGTTGGAGAGCTCATTCGAGACACACGTTTCGTGCAAAAGCAAAGAGAATGGAGACTTGCGTGACTTTCAAAATGACACGAGACCAACAGCCAGGCTCCTCGCATGAAGCTGGAGCCTTAAAAGAAAAGTAAAAGAAGACAAATTTAAAGATAAAGAAAAAGCATCGAGAGTTTTGTATATACTGTTGCAGATGGTAGTACGGAATGACATGTTTGCTTTTCTGACTCGAAAAGATTGCGAACATGGGTTTTCTCCCCTTTTTCCACTGCATGCGCCCGAACTGAAGTTTTTTTTTTCCACTTTTTTCCCTCAAGCATTTGTTATTCATTGCTGATTTAGATGTTGAGGATGTAGGCAGCTGTAAAATAATAGTAGTTACGTGTAGAGTTTTAGATAGGGGGGAGAGGGGGAGGGAGACGAAAATGCTCAAACTTCTTTTACTCTTACCTTAATGAATGAGCTAATCTTTCTTTCTTTCAGTCTTCAGAATTGTCTTCGCTTACATGTTACTGAAATTTTACTGCTGATTTTAACAATTGATTTCAAGTTTACCAAGTAAGGAATTGTAACTGTAAGAGGGCATTTTCCAGTGTTCAAAATTGGGTCTTTGATATTCACAGATTAAAGAAGATTTTTATTTTTCGTCTTTTTTCCCCTCAAGCATTTGTTATTCATTGCTGTTTTAGATGTTGTGTATATAGACAGTTGTAAAATAATAGTAGTTACGTGTGGAGTTTTAGATGGGGGGGGGAGAGGAGGTGGAGATGAAATTAAAATGTTCAAGCCACTCTTACACTTACCTTAATGAACGAGTTAATTTTTCTTTTAATCTGACTTAAATTTTCCAGAAGTTTCTGCTTTTGAAGAAATGTCATTGAAATTTAAGTTCGACTTGTCAGTGTGGCATAGAGGAATAATCTATAAATCACGTGATCAAAGCCTGTGCACTATGGCGGGAACAAAGACTCAGATGGACAAGAAATTTGATGTCTCTTGAAGTCGAAGAACATAAAGATTTCAGTCATTAAATCCTCTATTAGGGACATTTTGTCAAATCTTTTGTATTTAGCTCTCTCCTAAAGTAAAAAGTTAACGCTCATTTAATATACTTTATGCCTTTTTAATGTTTCACAACTTAATCTGTAATATAAAATGCAATATTTTTTTCTATTCTTTTTCTGTACCAATATGCGTTTTCTCTAGAGTTCTTTATTATTTGCAAGGGTTCAATGTCATCAAGTGTGTTGTTCTTTCGTGTTAGGTGGGGTTGCTCTGCGATCATGTTTACTGCATGGTCTCTTGTTAGATCGGGGTATCGCACACTGATGCCATTGAAATTTACTGTTAATTTAACAATTGATTTCAGGTATACCAAATTAGGAATCGTAACTGCAAGAGGGCAATTTTCCACTGTCCAAAATGATATTTACAGATTAAAAAGGTTTTTTTCCCTTCTATATTAGAGAAGGAGAACCTGGAAGTATAGTACATTCCCAAGTATCCGGTCTAAGATCCGGAAGATCTGGCAGGATGACAAAAAAACCCGGATAGGATGGAGTTGTATGAGCTCATTTCTTGGCCCACCAATACCAGAAGTGAAAGTTTTTATACATTAACTTACTGTTATAATACGAATTTTCCCGCTTTTTATTGAGTGCTAAGGTCTCCATTTTTCTCAAGCCACGTAGAATGTGAACGCGATGAATCATGGAAGCAGTTGCCGGTAACGTATCGACTTAAAATAGAATGTTTTGTACTGGTAGTTCATATAAGTTTATATACTGCACGTTTCAAGAACTTATAACAGAAAAAGTAAACTAAGGGATATAAATTATTCACATTTTAACAAATTCTGTAACCTTCACTTTGGTACACTTAAAAAATATTAAGCATAGCCCAAAAACAATTTATGAATACTGTACGTTCTAAGTTATAATCAGGATCGGCAACAAATCCATTACACAATGACGAATGAGCACTGAACAACGAACAGAACGCTACTCTTTTCCTGTCACAACTTGCATTTTGCACACGACACGTAGGAAAATCGTAGCAGATGCCCACAACTAGACCTGGTAGTACAGAAGCCGGATAATCACAAACCGAGTACTCGGGAGTGTATTGTATATAGAGAACATATATAGAAATTCATTAAAATCTCGAGATCAAATTATATGACGATTACAAAATACGAAAAAATAATAAACATACATAATATCAAAGAGCAAAGTTAGTTTCCACATATTAAATGGCAAAGAGCAGCTGCAGGAGTAATTCCCCCCTCCCCCCAATCCTACAAACTGTTTTTGTCTCAAATTCCGTGATTTTAGATGCAAGAAAATGTCATCTTAATCATGTCAGCTCCTACCTCAAATTCCGCTGTTAAGGTCACAAAATATAGAACCTGGGAAAAATAGGAGGACATTTTCTTTTTATCTAGAGCCAATCAATTTTAATATCATAAAAATTGTGAAATTAAAATGATTCTTTTATCCCCAGTAGCTGTGCATGGAGTAAATAGTGAAGTAACTAAGACAATTTCCCATATTCGATAATCACAACATTTAATGCAATTATCGAATACTGTGACATTAAAAAACCATTTTAGGACCTTAACAGCAGAACCTGAGTAGGAGCCGACATGATTAAGAGAACTTTTTCTAGCATCTGAAATCACGCCATTTGAGGCAAAAAACAATTTGTAGGATTTGGGGAAAAATTTACACCTACAGCTGCTCTTTGTCACTTAATACATGGAAGCTAACTTTGCATTTTGATGCCATGATTGCTTATTATTTTTTTATATATTATAATCGTCATATAACTCGACTTCGAGATTTTGATAAATCTCCATATTTTTAGCCCCTCCCGAATCTAAGAAATCACTTTCATAATTATATACAGTAGACTCCCGATAATCCGCGCATGCCGCACAAAGTTTTTTTTTTTACTGATTTTTTCAAAAAGGTGCAGTTTTACAGTTCTTCTTTTGTAATTGCGTAATTACAGTATTAAAACAGTACATACGTATTAATGTTTCTGTGCATTAACAAAACATTAACAAAATGCATTTTAGGTTAGTTTTGAGTGATATACTTAAATATTAAGCGTTAGTTAAACATTTCCTGCTGTTTATTTTACGTTTTATTGTACATAAAACGATTTTTCAAAGTTGGAATGACTGTTTTCTCTTTTGCTATACCCGTTTTTAGCTTTTTTCGGATTATCCGCGATTTTTGTTATCCGCGGCGGCCGCGCCACCCAATTCCGCGGATAATCGGGAGTGTACTGTAATTATGATTGTTAGAAAACTGTTGCAAAATTTAAATAATACTTGCATTTAATTCGAACTCCTGCCTTGTACAATATCCATATTTCAAATTTCTGTGGTATATGTATGGCTTTAAAACAATATCCATATTTCAAATTTCTGTGGTATATGTATGGCTTTAAAACAATATCCATATTTCAAATTTCTGTGGTATATGTATGGCTTTAAAACAATATCCATATTTCAAATTTCTGTGGTATATGTATGGCTTTAAAACAATATCCATATTTCAAATTCATTTGTGCATGTATTGTTAATATTAATCCAGCGATCTATGCTTCATAGTTCCATTGTAAGTCGTTTCAGAGCTTAGCATTTTAACATAACATTATGATACGCTATCTTATTGTAATAAGAATGAAATATGTGCCGTTTTTTTACTGAAAATATTTCAAAACCGAGAAATAACATTTATGATATATAATTTTATTTAATGTTCTAATGTTATTTGAACTTGCACTTGCTTGCATTCAGGCGATTACCTTCTTATTATTTCAAAATCTATTTGAGGTAAAAAGAAATCTGTTTTTTGCCTTTTTTAACTTTATCTTATAAAGTTTATGAAGCATACAAAGATGAAGTATTATAATCTCAATATAATAACTTCGATATTTGGATGATTCTCTGATATATATATATATATATATATATATATATATATATATATATATATATATATATATATATATATATATATATATATATATATATATATATATATATATATATATATATATATATATATATATATATATATATATATATATATATATATATATATATATATATTATTTGGCATTATATCTTTTTTTGTCTGGCTACAATATGAAACTAAATGAACGTAAAATAAATTTAATAAAATAAAATTTTGGATTACATCCGTTAACAGGGTAATCTATATGTTCATTCATGTGCAATATAATACAACAATTCAAAAATGATGAAGCGAGATGGGTAAATGAAACTGGACCAGCGATCTTGGCGTGAAAAAGGCACTTGTGTATGAATTGTTGATCCAATAGTCTTGAAAAGAAGTACTATACTAAAATGCATAATCAGTATTTTTTTACTATAGGACGTAGCTAAATACGAAACCTACTATTTTGGAAAATATACAAACCCAACGGTATTGGTCTCACCAAAACTTTCTCGCATAGTCTCTAATATGCCTGAGAACACCTTGCATGGCATTAGCATTCAATAGTTACGAATATTAACCTTTGGCATGAAATTTGCAATTTTACTGAATCTACTGTGATATCTTTGATGAATTTTTTGGTGAATAATCCCTAGCATGCAGTTAAAGTATCCAAAAATAGAATTTGTGTTTTTCGACGTGTTTTTCAGAAATGATTGAAATAAAATTTTGGCACAAAACTACACTTGTCGTTACAAAGTTCCATATTAAATTTGAGTCATCACATTTACGTGTTTCTGAAATTACAAACCAAAAAGGCGGGTAACTCTCTGTTGTATTTAATTATAATGAGAGATGTCTAAACTATAGATGTTAAATCTGTGTACTGAACTGTGTCAAAATATCGCGTTCGAATTTTTTGACGATTACAATATATTCTATATACTTCTGTAAAAAACATTTTTGGGTCTTATTGATACTTTATTTATTACGATCCGAAATGTTTTATTGAATATCTAATTTTCAAAAACTCTGCTCACATCGAAAGATTAATAAAATCTCCAAAATACATTAAAAAGTTTTAAAAGCTAACCCAAACAAGTTTTATATCAAAACATGCTTCTAATATTAGAAAATTTTCTTTGAAATTATTCAGATTTTCAAAAAAAAAAAAAAAAATGAAATGATTTTCTGAATGAATATAACTAACTATTCCTGCATGTATTTTTTTTTTCAAACAAATTGTCTTATTTTAAAGTTTGTTATTTGTTGCTTCTTGAAATATACAACATGTTTTTCTATAAAAATAACTCAGCTAAAAACCTGCCTTAGCATTTTTCCCCCCTTAATTATCCTATCACCACCAGGACATTGTTTAAAAACATCTGTCCACAACTGAATCCGTTTCAAAAATAAACTTTGTAAAAATTCATTGTAAACTTCCTCAAATAGCCAAAAAACACTTTTGCAAAACATTCACAGGGTTTTCTTGAAAAGTTTTTATGTGCTTGTTATTTTGAACTGGATTTTCAACACTGTATTTGGTCTCATGAAAAACTAGTTTTTTTCCCTTTATTTATTTTCACATTCTTTTAATGTCTCTACTCAGTGAAGCCTATGAAGTCTTAAGGAAGAAGGCATCTGTTAACACCTCCTTTAGCCATTATGTTACTCATTTATTCCTCGGTGTTATCCATTTGGGGCCTCACGAACCCATTCGCATTGTTTCCATCTGAAAAAGAAATAACGCAAAGTGATGGTTATGTTCTTTGCGCTTTGTTTTCTTTGCATCGCAGGTCAGACGGACAAACATCGGCGACCCACATCAAAAACACTTAGCCTTTAGTGCCTTTTTTTAGGGTGGCCGACGCGTTTATCACTTGGAGATCTGTTTAATAGTCAAGCGTCTCAATACCTGTTCTAGCGTCATGTAACCATGTAGGATTGACCATGCTGAAATATCTTTATGGTTTTTTTTTGACACACCTTAATATGATCTGTTTATTTTTAGAATAAAATTGCAATATTATTGGCGTATTTAGCAATCGAAACAATTTCGATTTGGAAAAAAATATTTTGTTTAGCTTATACTGCTCGATATTCAATTCCGAAGATATAGCTTCCAAATAGAATAGAAGTATAAATTACAGAACAGGTTTTACAATGATAATTTCAATTTTTATTTTTATTTATTTTTGTGATAGAAAAGTATAAATAATTTAAAAATTTTTTTATCTACCTAAATAAGAAATAAACAATGAATTGAAAAATGAATAATAAAAGAATGAAATGTTAGAAAGTTGCATCAAATTAATTCGTTTTGTTTTAACGAAAAATCCAAGTAAAAGTGAGAAAAGCAATATTTCGCCACCTTTTCATTCATTTATTTAATTGCCATTTCGGAATTTCAAAGGTTTAGATAATTATGTAATAACAACGTTTATCGAAAATCATTTAAACCCACACAACTCAATTTTTTTTGTGAGGAACAGTAGCGAATTCCTCGCGTTTTAATAGCTCCTCAGTGTAAAAAGCAACCCTTACAACCCAGTTTGGTAGTATTTGTTTCATTGATTGTTTAGCCTTTTATTCTTTTCAAGTTTTAAAAAAAATCAAAATTGTAATTAAAAAAAATCAAATAAAAATAATAAAAAAAAAAAATGATAATGCTGTACTGCTTTTATTCTAAGCATGATATTTTCTATTTCATATAAAAAGGATAATATTACATTTCATTAAAATTTGATTTTTAACATTACTAACTAAATGACTATGTTATTTTCCATGCAAAGGAGCATTTTTATGTCACGGCAAAAATAAAATATACTCTTTTAAACCTAGAAATGTAAGTTAAAGAGAATTAAATGTTACGATTCAACTCTACGAATGCAGTGGTCACTGTTTGAAATTTTACAAACTATGTTGCGTTTCAAGGTAACAACACAATGATTCATTTTCATAGAATTGTAAAAAGGTGATTATTCCCAGAAATTATGCTTAGCTGTAATGAGTTGTGAAAATAAATTTTTTTTCGTCTTTCATAGGATTTAATCGTTAAAATAAAATAGTACACAATACGTTGGATTTATCTGTAAATTTTGAAACAACTTGGATAAAAATGCCCTCCCCCCCCTTCAATGCCGAATATTTTCACATAAAAAATATTGCAATTAAATTTCTATTTCAAAACCGAATTTCTGTCTTTAAAATTGACATTCTGGAAAATATAGTAATTCTTCGCCGTTTAAAATCAGTCATCTGTATTTCGGAAAGTCTGTAAAATAATAATAAAATGATTCATAAAATAGTCACAAATCTATCTTATCATGTATGAAAGAGACTGCATGAATTTTATTATTACCAAATAATGTTTTTAGAGATTTTTTTTTTAAATTCAGATGTTTGTTCTGAATTATTTCAGTTTCTATTTTACTTGAATAGAAATTTGTAATTAAATTCTGAATCAATGAGAGGAGCATTCCTACGATTTTTTTTCTTGTTGGATTTCTTGTTTCTTAAATCAGTAAAGAAAAGTCAATATAAATTTTGGTTCTTTTCATTTTCCTCCAATTAAATTTTAAATTTTAAAATTTTATTTTTTAAAATTTTAAATTGTCAGTAGGAATGGATATTGATAGATGAGCACAAAACTTCCAATAAACGAATTTTATCCAAAAATGTGAAAAAAAAAATTGCAAATATGGTGAAAATCCCGCATACCAAATTTCATGCCTCTATCAGGCTACGTTTACAAAACGACAGCAGACAGTTATTATTTCAGAATTGTGTCTTTCGAACTTAGAGAAGTTTCAAACTTTGTGATAGATTAAAATCTCAAATTTTTGATGACTATTTTTCATCAAATTTATTACAAAAAACAATGATTTTTACTTTGATGAATAAAATTATGAATGAAATGAAATGATGATTTTTATTTTTTACAAAAAAAGTAAAAATCATACACAAGGAGATCTTATGGAATAATATTAAAACGCAAAACGTATCCATTCTATTTCAATTCCAGTATAAGGTATTTCGTTTTCATAATCATTCAGTTCCAAATCTAATATCAATTTCTATTATTTATTTTATGCAACATCAAATTTATTAATTATTATAATTTATCATACATCATATAGTATTATACTGCAGAGATAGTATGAACTAGATCAAATAAATTTAGTTCATCAGCATTTTCGTTGTTGCGGGAGAAAAAGTCTGATAGTATTTTTGCAATTTTATTTGATTATCATTTAATTATTTAGTGTTAAATCTTAATTTACAAAATTTTTATCAACTTGTCTTCTATAAAAATACATTCTTGCTCATTTTAAAAACCCGGAATTTGAAATTTTCTGTCTTTTATCTATAATATCATATAACGGGGAATAAAAAAAAAATACTTGAGAATAAATTGTTAGTTAAGAATTTATTTTATGTAAAACAATAATAATGGGATATAAGAAAAACTGTGTAATTATAATAAATTTTTTAAAAAAAGGGATCTCAGCATGCATTTCAAAAGTTATATATTAAATTTCCTTTTTAGAATTTTAATCTGAGACTAAACTTCAAATACATTTTCTGGTAAATGTTAAAAGTTTTAGCATTAATCTCCCCAATTTTGGAGTTAATTTAATAGTAAAATGGACATTCCAGAAAGGAAAACAAAGGAGAGAGATAATCTGCGCATAATAATGATACGATTTCAATTTTTTCATTTGATTGCATTGCTTTGAATCTTAATTTTCATTTTGTGACAAGTTTTTGATATATGTATTGTTATTTTTTATTTCTGTGTCAATATATATATTAAAACGAAGAGGAACAAAAATTGTATTAAAGATAAACTTGCACAAAATTTGAACGGAATGTGGGATTATTTATTAGAGATGGAATTGAATTGATCGACTATATAAAGCACAATAATTCGAAATACCAGAAAAAATTATAAACAAAATAGTAAAGAATATATATATATATATATATATATATATATATATATATATATATATATATATATATATATATATATATATATATATATATATATATATATATATATATATATATATATATATATATATATACTTAATTTGTAGATGCTGTTTTTGTTTGAAACTAAAACAATTATCCCTTTAATTTTAAATCAGAACATGCCTTTCATAAGCTGTTACTCTTGCCCCTTTTATTTATTACTTACTCTTACCGTATTATGTTAAATTTATTATTTACTTTAACAGAATTATATTAAAACAAACGACAACCTACTGGAGTAGAGTTTGGTTAGTACGAAAGGTGCACTTTTAACTCTTTGGCTATTCGAATTCATTTCTAAGATTCTTTGAATTTTCTATCGTATAAAGTAAAAATGTCATCTAGAATTATTCGAATTCGATGTCGAAGCTAAAAGTCATTTGTATTTCTAAATTGTTATCGTTAATGAAATATATCCTGTCTTTGTGTCGTCAGTTTGTCAAATGTTTCCCACTTTTTTAAAAACAATTTTCTGAGAGATATAAATTAGAACATGCAGATTATTTTTTCCCTACAGTTGTTGTTTTCAAAGTTTCCTTTGTTATATGTTTATTAAAATAAAATATGTATTGACATTATTATTTATTTATTAATTATAAATTCTTTATAATAAATTCTTTATAATAAATCTGTAAACTATTTACATACCCAAATTCGAACTATCCATATTCTCCTGTAACAAAGTTTTCGGATATTTACTTTGTAGCCTAGGAGTATATATAATAGGAAGAAATAAAATTTTAATATTCTTGAAATTGTGATATATCGCAAGCTTCTTCTAAGTTTTCATTTTTACGACATTCAAATTTATTCCCAGTTGTTTTCGAATAATCTTTCTAAGCATCACAATAATCTTTCGTTTTCTATGTATAAATATAATTGCTTGCAGATGATTATCTATTTATTTTTACGGTTAAAAGTTTTCTAGTTATTCTAATCATTTAGTTAAAGACTTTTTGGATACATGTAAATCATATTTAAATTGGTTCGAATTCAAAATATTAAAAATTTAAAGGAGAAAACGTAAGAAAAAATGTGTATAAACGAAATCTTCAAATCTTGTACAATCATTCAGTTGAAAACAACTGAATCTTAACACTCTTTTACATTTTTTTTTTTTTGGAGTAACATAATATTTATCAAGAAAATTTATATGTTTGCATTTTGTGAATAAAATCAAATCACACGGAAAATAATCTCTGTCAGTGTGTTCATGTACTAGGAATAGTCAGTTATTTACATACTTAATAAAGATTCTTTTTGTTTGTTATACATGCATTACTACTCTTTATTTGATAATCATTACTTTATTTGGAATGAAATAGCCTTTTATCTGAAAACAGGTTATTGACTTAATAATATTCTTTAGCTTTGTACTTTACGTTTTAGCAAAATCGAATCTGTCATTTGACACACCCTGTAAGCAGCAAAGTGTATTATCAATTTCAATTTGATGAATTGTTTCAAATCTTTTTATGGCTATTCGAATATCTGTTCTCACAAAATCAAACTGTATTATTAATTTCACTTAGACGAATTGTTGAAAATTTTTAAATGGCCAGTCGTATATATGTTCTTCCAAATTTAGAAAGTCATAGATATTTAGAAAATTTCAGTTCTTGTTGTAGATTTTTCTGAATCAAGAATGAATAATTTGGCAACAATAACAAAAAATTTGTTCTTTTTAATGGGAAAGTAGTCAATATTTACTAATATTTTCGTTATTTATTCGTCAAAGTGCTAAATATTAAACGTTACTATTACGGACTTAAGAGTTTGTTTGGAAAATCAACGTAACGGAATTTAAACTAGCAACTTTATTGGTGAGAAAAAAAATTATTGTTACTTGGTTTGTAGCTTTTATTTAAATGATAGCTGGAAGGAAGAATCGTCATCATGTCTTTTGCTGTTTTTTTTTTTTTTCCTACATTTAAGAAAATAATTGAAAAAGTTTATTTCTGAAGTAAACTTGAATGGAATTAGCCTTAAAAAATGCGAAGCTCCTGCAATAAAAAAAGGTTAAGCAAATTTAGTAGAATATTAAGAATATTTAAACAGTTTGCTAAAAGAAAAAGAATTAACTATTTTGCTTAAAATAGTTAATTCGTTTAATTCAATTCTTTGTAAAATTAAAAAAAAAAATGTTAATTTTTTTTGTTTTCTTTTGATGGTGTTACATAAATTCTATCATAATAAATAAAACATAATTATTCTTTTGTTTATGGTGTGATAAATAAAATTACGTTTTTATTTTCCGTATTCGATTGAAACCATTTAACATATGAAATTATCCATATGTTGATAAAATTATCTTATTAATCCATTCAAAAATAGTAATAAAAAATAATAAAAAATCTGAATAATATTCACAAATTGAATGTCAAAAATTAGTATGGGTATTTTTAAACCTGATACGAAAAGTCATTTTTTTGTTTGTTTTGTTTTTTTGTTTCATGGCAGTAGTTTGAAATGATTCCATTTTAAAACAGAGCAACAGTTTTGTGAAATGTGAATCGATTGCATTGTGTTCAAATTAATTTGTGTTAAGATATAAGAATATAGTTTTATTTCTATATTTTTATAAACAAATTTTAAAATTTTGAAATATTTTTTATGTTTTTCTTTTTAAGCAAAACCTTTATATATTAAGAATATGAATTCAATATTTTTTTTAGAAATACGTATAGAATTTAAACTTCTACAAATGTTATTTTTTAACCAATTATTCTTCATTAACTTAACCGTTTTCGAAATCAATGTATCATGGTTTTAGCTGGAGAACTCTGCCATTGGTTTTTCCCATAGAGAATGTATAATACTGGTAACTACTGATGACATACGAAAGCCACCGTTTTTTCATAAATTTATTAGGGATAGTTAAAGGCGAATTTTATTATGAATACCAAAAATCTAAAGTGTACATTTAAATAAAGTTAATGTTTTCACACTAAGCATCTTTTATTTTTTAATCAATAGAATTTGCAATTGGCGTCTTGCTTTAAATTAAAAACTAATATACATTTGCATGAAAATGAAATCGGCACATGCAAAATAATAAGAAAATTAAAGAACTAATCCAATCACTAAGTTCGCAAATTTTATTTTATATGAAAACTTATGACACCGCTTAGATATGTCATCAGTGGTTACCACTATTATACATTCTCTATGGGAAAAACCAATGACAGAGTTCTCAGCTAAAACCATGATACATACATTGATTTCGAAAATTTCATATGAAAGCTTTTTTCTTCTAAATGTCTCATTAATTCTCCCCTCTCACCCACCTCCTAAAATTTCAAGAAACATAGAAAAACATAACTTAAACTCCCCCTCCCCTAATCAAAGGAATTAAGGAATCAAAGGAATCAAATATTTAAATTCAAGCTTAATTTAAAATAGTTTGGATAGATTAATATTATTAATATGAGTGGCGAAAAGCTGGTCTTCGAAAGCGGTTAGTTTTCTTTATTTCGAAAACTAGTTGGATATCTTAAGAGCATAAAATTTGTAATTGAATACAACACATAAATAGAGATTATTGATAACTCGCGAAACCATAAAGAATAAAATGTGAGCAATCGTTTGAAATTGGAGAGTCAAAGATGGTTTTATTTAATAATCTTATATATAACGAAGATGCAATAAATAAATACATAAATAAATAAATAAAATATTATTGTTTAATTAAAAGAATTTTTTTCGTTTTATCTAGAAATTCTGAAGAAAATGAAGAAATCTTTTCAGTTTCTTTTATTTATAATGCCGTAATGAGATAAAAAATAAACAAATAAAATCTGTTTTAAAACTAGTCATTATTACAGTCAGTTTATTTAAACTTGCTGGAGCAATTTTCTCTGAATTTGTTCCAGTCATTTATTTTATGACTTCTCGTTTGTTAACGCGACTTAATATTTCTGGACATGTTCTTTCTAAAGCAGTTTAATTGTTTTGCTTAATCTTCCGTTTTTCAGACATACGATTAGAAGCACTTAAAAATATAAAAATTTTACAAGCATAAAAATAATATAGCATAAAACATATTTGCTTCTTCAAGAAATTTGAATAAATATGATTGTTGAAGAATTCTCATGGTTAAATCCTAACAAAATACGTGTTTTGAAGGAAAATATTAAATAAATTTTAAATGGAATTTGATAGACGTTTATCCATTGTTTAAATTACTTGCTGAATACTTTCTTGGAACTGAGATGCATTTCTTCTGCTTTAAATCAAATGTAGGTGGAAATAAACTGTATATGAAATAAATAAAAGACAGAAATTCATTTGCAATTGGCTGAAGGCCAAATTTAATAAATAAAAAAAAAAAAGCGATTTCAAAATGCAAATGTGAGAAAAGGTGTATTCAACAAACATAAATTAGCATTAGATGAATTTCCAATTAATCTGCGCAAATTTGCTTTTCAATATAAATGCATAAATGAGTGATGTTTTAAATTAAATGCTTTTATCTTCTAAAATTTATATATTTTTATATTAATGCTTTAAAATGGTGGAAGAGGGGATTTATTAAACACCTTTTTTTTTTTAAAAAAAAATCTTAATGCGGACCAAAAAATTCATATAATTATGTCTGGCTGACATTATAAACCTCTATCACTCACTTATACTTTCGTGTATATGAAATACACGAAGGAAATTATAGTAATCATAAAAACACCTATGCTCCGAAATTTTGGAAGATTCTTTACATTTCATACCGTTCTCATTTCAAAAATATGTATTTTGAATTATTTCTACTATTCGGTCTGTGAGCGGCTGAGTACAGGCATAACAGGTAAATTTGATCTGTGATTTTTTTCTCCGGTATGTGGTGATGTAGATATCTGGTAAATGGTTATGAAGTGTGGTCATGTTGATATCTGGTATGTAGTCATGTAGAAATCTGATATGTGGTGATGATATTTTCAAATAGCTACAAAATTTTGGGTGAAATCCATGCACAAGAAATTTGCCTGTTCAGCCAATCATTTCCATGTAAATACAATAAATCGAAAACGCAAATAGCTAAATAGATGAGATTACGCATATAGATTCTTCATTGGAATAGTAAAATCGCAAAAAAAAAAAAAAAAAAAAAAAAAAAAAATTATTCAATTTAATAAATTGTTAGTCAAGCGAATAGGTAAACGCGATAAATAAAAAATACAACGATTTTGGCAAACAAACTATAGTATACGGTCTTAAAATATAGTATAACATTGGAAATCTGCATGAAATTTGTAATACAATCAGTATAAAGGAAAAATACCTAAAATCCATGATCAGTTTTCCTTATTGTACTATAAAGTATAAAACTCAACATCTTGTGTTAGCTTCCTAGAAAACTGAAGAAAGAGCACAACCGTTGGTTGAAGTTTAGAACTATATCTTGGAAGAAAACATTCTGTTATATCATCTGCGATAAAACATTTAATTTTAAATATGTGGATAGTTAGTAAATAATTAAATTTGAAGCAAGCAAATGAAAATTCCATTCTCACCAATGTTCATGCCGAAAAATATGCTTAAATTGAACCATTGAAAAACAACTGCCCGAGAAGAAATAATTTTTTAATTCATTTTGAAATGCTCTCGGTCGATAACTAAATAAATATTTCAAATTCAAAAAAGCAAAATGTCATAAAGACAGACCAGTTTTTTTTTTTTTTCTTCTTTTTTTCTTTTGGTAAATATCAACTGAAAACAAGTGCTTGAAGAGTTTTGTCAACAAAATCTTTCAGCATGGAGACATACTTTTCTGGCTTACATCAAAAACAAATATGATAAAGGGTTTTCTCCTTTGAAATACATATCACTCGACTTCGTTAGAACCACAAGGATATGCTCGGATGATAATAATAATAATAACTTGCAATGCTTCATTTTTTTTACATGCTTATGCTTTCTTTTCCATGTTTACTCGCCTTTGCTCAATCAGGATTTCGTCAACTCTAAAAAAACAACAACGGTGTCTTGGATGTCAAAAAACTCGCATCGTCAGCAATGAGTTTATCCAGAAGTTGCCTCACTAAAAGCATGACAATTTATTTTTGTTGTCTAACAAAAGTAATGATACAAAATACTGCGTAAATACTGATATTCGAAAGAAAAAAATACATTCATATTTTTAATAATATATATATAGAATTTAAGTTGAATAAAAAATAAGAAACGTGTATGCATATTGTATGTTATTTATGTTTAACTTTATGAAAAATATGCTTTTTTATTCAATTCTGTGTACCTTTAGGCACTATTTTTATTAATTTCTTTTATTAACTCTACCACTGTTAATATTACAAACATATGATTTATGAAAAGCAAAAGGTTTCTAATTTATATGAGAATTCCTTTTTCGAACAGGAACTGTTCATTTCATAGCACATTTTTTTATCTGACGATCGCTCAAAATTACGAAGTTCGTTTCAAAATAGCTCTCATTTTACTTCGAAAGGGAACGTATATATAACTAAACCAAACTATATCCACCTTGCCATTTTCAAGATTAAAGTATCAACTTGGTATATTTTGTATCGTAGCATTTAATCTGCATTATGTCTATCAATTTATTTTCTAATGCTGAAAATATTATGGTTGCTATGTGGGTTTTTTTCTTTCTTTCTTTCTCCAGTACTGTTAAGTGTCTTTTGCAGTTTCTTAATTATTTTTAAAACCAAAGCATAAGCTGATATTTTTATTGATATAGATTATAAGGTTCGATTGGTACAAAAATCTATTCATTTATATAAACAAATATAGCGCTAAATATAAACAAATGAATATTTTTCTTAAATTTATATATTTAAAGATGAATGTTTGTTTCGTGTGCTTTTTTTGCTTGTATGCAAATCTGCAATTGTATGCTTTTTATGAAAATCGGCAATTTTTACTAGATTTTTAATGAAGTTTTAACATGTGATTTCCCAAGATAAGAGGAAGATTATTATCAAATTTAAATAGTTCAATATTAAAAAGTCAGCTCATTTAGAAAAAGAATTTTTAGGGAAAAATATATCAAATAAATATAAAATCAGCTAAAAATAATAAAGGACGTCTCTTAAAAAGAAATTACTTTTAATAATTTCTTAATTGCTTAATTTAATTAAAGAATTTACCTTTAATAATTTTAAGAAATAAGAAAGTGTAGCTTTAAATAAATACATTCCGTAGTATATTGGAAAGCCATTATCATATGAAATCACTCATATCGTATTTATATTCAAAAATAATGACTATACAAATGCTCTTCTGATAAAAAATATGCCGAATTAGTTTCGCAACATGAAACTATAGTAATAATAATTGATTAAGCATCAAAAATTTTTTCTCGAGAATTTCAGTTCATGTATTTGAAAATTTATACAATAATAATTTATTATATTTTTGAGAATAAATTTATTATTATATTTTTGAAATGCCTATTCACGTTGGAAATATTTTGCTGTCGTTGGTCATTACGATACATTTTTTTTTCAAGCAAATGGTCGAAATAAAAATTTACAGTCATTACTTTGTCCATAACTATTACATTTTATAACATCATATCATATAAATCATGAAAAAAAAAAGTGGAAAATATTTATTTGATTTAAAAATAAAAAGCAAAAAGTAAAATACAATTTAAATTCTTTTTAAATTAAAAAAAAAAATTCTGTATGAGCTGAAAAGGAATTGAATTATTTTCTCCCCACAATGGACTACATGTATTTTGAGAATGCCAACAATAGGCCTAGCATGTTCTATCAGTGCTGTTCCAAAAACATTCCAACAAAATTAAATCCTCTGCAAATTACATCCATTTTAATTGCAAAGCGAGACGAACTGAAAAATCAGTCGAGCTTACTCAGACTCTGAAGGTCACGGGAGTTCATGGAAAAAGATTTAAAAATAAATGAAAAATATGATATATATATTCTTCCGCATTCTCAACTGAGGCCTGATATTAAATTCATTCCAGACAGCGCTTTCAATTCTACTGCAAAGTTGAGATGATTAAAATTGAAATAAACTTCCTTTATACATTTGTCAGCAATAGCATCAACAACTAGGACAGCATTTGAAAGAGGATTTTGCCAGGAATAACCAATTTTCACTTCGATCACACAGAGGATCTTTCTCTTTTAATGGCTGTTTACAATCTCAAGTCAGCGGATCAATGCGAGGCGAAGCACTCTATTACTGCAACATTCAACAAGTTTAAACCCGTAAACGCAATTAAATTCGCCACCCACCCTTCAGCCCACCCACCCCTATTCGAGTGGAATGCTAAATCACGCGAAATGTTTGTTCGCCTCCGTCAGAACGATGATTGGAACTGTTCCGCCGAATTTATTGTCCCGGAATCGAATGGATTTCCAATGAATCTCCATTTGTTACTTACACCTTCCACGCTGCCATTGGTATCTGGATTTGATTCAAATATACCCATTATTTATAATGGATATGATGATGGTCGGATACTGGATAATAAGGTTTTAGATACGCAGCAGTATTTTTGGAGCGATTTAATAATAGTATTTTCGTCTTGCCGTCGTTCCTTTGCACTTAAATCGAATTGAACAGTTAGGAAGATTCAATATCCCTGATACTTTAAATAGTTGCCATTTTTCTCGGAACTTATTGAAATCCGTCTATCTTCGAAACTTGTTTCAAATGTTTTAATGATTAAAATACTTACTGCGAGCCATTCAATTGATATTTTTATCTAAATGCTTTTGCCAATTTTTTAAAATTAATAGTTAATAGACCGTATTGCCTAATTTATTTTGTTTCTGAACAATTTACATTTTTTATTTCCTTTATCCTTTTTATTGTAAAAGTCTTAAGTAACCATGGCAGCATAGTTAAAATATTTATTCAGTAGAAATTATACTTTAAAGGAATCCGTTTCCTTTGCATAAATTAATTCCCCTAATCCAATAAAATTCTTAAATAACCTCAATAACAGTGAGCAAACGAATATGCAACTATGAGTAATACTTTGAAAGATTTCGAAAAGTTTTAATGATATCAGAATAATATTAAAGCATTCTGATCAACTTATATTTCTACACTGAATATGCGAAGCAAAAGAGTGTTTATGCTGAAATTTTTGTATTTGTTTTGCTGCAATTTCTTTAAATGCTTGCGATCTCATATTTATTTAAATTAATTCCTAACTGAACTTAATTTAACTGAAGATAAGAGTAAAATTAAACTGAATATCAGTCTAAATAGGGAATATTGTATTGTGAATATAGTGTATGCACAAAAGCTGCAAAAATAACATTAAAAATAGACTGAAATTTTTGTATTTGTAATGAGGTAACTTCTTTGAACGCGTACAATCTCTTTCATTTAAATTAATGCTTTTTGTTTACTTTAGTTGAATATAAGAATAAAAGTGTACTTAATATCTGCCTAAGCAGGGAATACTATATTGTGAATACAGTGTATGCACAAGAGCTTCGAAAATTATTTTGAAAATATGTTGACATTTCTTTGTAATTGTATTGTTGCAACTTCCTTGAATGTGTACTGTATTGCGAATATAGTGTATGCACAAATGCTGCAAAAATAATATTGAAAATAGACTGAAATTTTTATATTTGTGTTGTGGTAACTTCTTTGAATGCGTATAAACTCACTTTTCTTTAAATTACTGTTTTTTGTTTCTTTTTACTGAAGATAGGAATAAAACTGAACTCATATTTATTTAATTTAATGCCTAACTGAACTTAATTTAACTGAAGATAAGAATAAAATTAAACTGAATATCTGCCTAAGCAAGGAATACTATATTGTGAATGTAGCGAATGCACAAGAACTGCGAAAATGATTTTGAAAATATACTGAAATGTTTGTATTTGTATTGCTGCAACCTTCTTGAATGCGTACAATCTCACATTTATTTAAATTAAAGCTTTTCGTTTAACTGAAGATAAAAATACTGAACTAAATATCTGCTTAGACAAGGAATATTGTATTGTGAATATATTGTTGCACAAAAGCTGCATAATTATAAATATTATTTTCACTGGTTATATTACAGCTTGTATTTGAGTAATTACACTAAATATCTTATGAATAACTGAGCCAAGAAGAAAAAAACAGAAAAAAAAACCTGAGTAGGAGTATCGACAAATCAGTTATAGTGTTTAAATAACAGTAACTACCGCTTAATATGATTATTTCGGAAATTAAGAATTTTGAAAATATTGATAGCAGTAACCTGAATAAGGTAAAATCAATGTTATCTGAGGTGGAAACAATTGGAACAATGTGGAAACAATTATACTCCAGGCAGTGCGATGTTTGTTACCGAACCTTTAGATTATGGTTGGGATAATCTCAAACTTTTAATTTAACTTTTAAAAGGAAAAAGAAAGCTGCCCCCCCTTCCTTTTTAAATCAATGAAACATAAGATATTGCGTATTCTATTTCGATCTTCAGTTTTGACGCTATTGTTAATATTTTTGTTTTCCTTTTTTAACCTCATATACTCTGATAGCACAACTTATAGCACAATATTGTACCATATTTTGCGATATTATATTATTTAATATTTTACAATATTATGAATATTGTTTAATATCATACAATATTGTGCAATATATGTGTGCTACTAAGGTACAATATGGTAAATATGTTGCGAAAATAATTTAAAAGACGATTACAGACTTCAAGACTAACTGCGAATACAGAGACAGTAAAAATTCCTAATGGCTTTTGAAAATATTTCCCTCCCATATACAAAGAGTAAAAATAGCCATGGTATACAATATTGTTTATAAAAAATAATTAATAAGCGGTTACTACTATTTATAAGTTTAACCAAACTCTAACCAATTTTCATTAGCTATTACGAATTTTTTATAATGAACTTTTTTTGTAATGATATCACTATTTTGTTATATTTTCTCAGAGAAATACTGAAATTTTCAAGGTGTATTGCCGTTACATTCCTCACTTCAACAGTTAATAAACCCCAAATGAAGTCTTCTTGAAAAGAAGACGGGGTACCCACAACCCCATCTTGGCAGGACATCGGGTCCTAATGACCTCCTCCCTTTCCAGCTTATAAACTTTCCAAGAGAGGAAGCCGCGGATTAGGAACGACAGGAGGAAAGGGAGGTTGGGGGTCGATCAGCCCACCTGCAGATCCCCGTTAAGAGGATGACGGATGAGTTT
The DNA here is from genome assembly GCF_947563725.1 of Argiope bruennichi. Taxonomy (NCBI): domain Eukaryota; kingdom Metazoa; phylum Arthropoda; class Arachnida; order Araneae; family Araneidae; genus Argiope; species Argiope bruennichi. Next base: position 102,784,799 of record NC_079158.1, read on the forward strand.
TCGATCTCCAGCAAAGCTGTTTTTGAGAGATTTCTATTAAGAGACTTGAGCACCTCGGACAAAAGGCATTTCAAACGCAGCCCGCAGACAGAAGAGGTAAAAATCCTTCCGGAATATAAAAAAAGCGAAGCAAATTGAAAAGGTCTTGACTCGGCAACGTCCACACATAAAGGCATGAGTCTCCCCACTCTGTAACATGGATTCTTTTCCACGCGTTCTGTACCTTTGCACAAAGGTGGTATTGATCCTTCCTTTATAAGTACGGAATGCCTGGATTGACACTGACTGTTTTGCAATCCAATGTGAACGGGCCTTTTGTGTCCCATTATGTGCTTATCCAAAGCAAAATCAGGAATATTGTGCTGGGATCATATTTCCCAGACGCCACTCATCCAACCTGTCCGCCAATTGGATGATATATAGCCAGAAATCGGATTAACCGTTATAGAAGGAAACGTGCATAATCTGGATGGATTTTAATGAGGACCAATTATAGACTGCCATGCATGTGAACTGGAGCATTCTACACAACTAAAATGTCATATGAATAAACTCAAAAATCTACATCTAAATGATATAAAATGAACTTACGAATTTCTGGCTATGCATTTCATGATTAAACGAGGAAAATAATACTAAAATATCATTACTGCATTATTTCAACACAAAAATTATTTATTTTCTTCGATTAGTACTGCATGCACTTGATGTCATACTTTTAACTTCTTGATATTTAAAAAAATATTAATAGCTACTTTTACGGAGGGCATTATAATAGAGTTTCCGCCGTAAGAATGAATTTAGAAATTTTGTCTTACTTCTGAAGGTTGTTGGTAAGTGGAGTTTATTGGCAGAAGAGCCATCTTTGACTACGCTGCACCAAGTGTCGTTCTCATGGAGTTGAAATAGTGATTTATATTTCAGCCCCATGGTCATAACTCTGAAATGTAATCCCATTGCAGTTCAAATTATATTCTGTCATAAGCGAAACATTTCTCTGAAATATTTTGATCTTGAAATAAAATTTTTTAATACCACTTTAGATTTGTATATGCGAATAAGACAAGTAATCGGAGCTATCTATAGTAAAATTGCTATTTAAAAGCTGATTTTCAATTCTGTTAAGCTAATTAAAAATTATGTATGGTTTACAGTATATTTTGAGCTAATTATATTATCAGTAAAGATTATGTCATTAAGGAATTTGGTTTTATTTTTTCGTAATTCATTTTGTACTATATTCCCCGAGTTCTTTATTTATCAAAAATTATTCATTTTTCGTACAGTCATCTAAAAAACATAAATTTATCTCCACTAACAGCTATTGCTAAGCTAATATTTTATAAAGTATAACTGCTTCTTTTTTAAATGAGAAACTAAAAATATATTTAAGTAATTATTTTGGTTTGACATCAGAACTAAAATTTCATTAAAAGTATTGAAAAGTGGCTTAATTTTATTTATCTAGTTACAAAATATGCACCAAGTGATAAATTTATTGTGCTACTCATTTTATAAAATTGCGCTTGGCGCATATTTGATTCACCTTCTTTAACTTCTTCTTTTAACTTTGATTCGCCTTCTTCTTTTATACATATATATATATTCACTTTTCATGCATTTTATATTTTTAAATTAGTTAAAAAAATTTCTTTTTCAAAAATGTGATTTCAATACATAAAATAGTTGAGATAATTGCTAATTTTTATTTAAAAATTAATTTTTACTGAAATGAAATGATTTATTAATTTATTTTGTGATAAATAAAGTATCGAACAATAAGAACATCGGTACAATTTTTATTTGATATTCTGTCATCTAGTCGAATGGATTAAAATTAAATACATGTAATCGCTGCATATATCTTGTAGTTAGATTTTTTTGGATCATTAAAGTCCTTACCTTATTTTGATATTTTTCTGCTTCGGCACTGGCTTGTTCCATTTCGAACCTATGATGACCGTTCATGTTTGTATCTGCTTGCTGGATTCTCAAATAATAATCACATTGATTTAAACAGTAAAATTTTTGGCGACTATTTATAGCAATAAACTGAGAAAATCCTGTACAAATTAGAGGGAAAAAACCTCATATAAGCTTATCTGTTAACTATTTTAATAAAAATATAATACTAATTGTAGTAAACAAGTTTCTTCTTTGAAGATATAATAACATATTTCTCCTCTGACTTCGAAACAACTTCAGGATTATGAGACTATTTGTTTGATTAAAAATAATAAAGTGCAAATACCTGTTCTCCAATTGCAACCCAATAACGCTTTTTCTGAAAATATCATGAACCGCATATTTTCAATATAATCTACTCTTTTTATGGTTCAAATATTCAATAGAATTATGAATAAGCGCAAACTCAATTTAAGATATTACCAATCTTCGGTCATCATCTTTGTATATAATAAATTTAAGCAATATCTCGTGTAATTCACGATAATATGTTGAATCTACAAAAAATAAGAGAAAAATCTTTCTCCGTAAATTCATTATAGATCTTTATTTTTATTTTCTATTACCGTTCTTTAAATCCTCACGGCAGAAGGCAGAAAAAAAAAAAATACTCTGATACCACTTGATAAATGACGCAGAACCAGAAACCGAATCCCAAATACCGATGCAGCCTCTCTTACTCTTTTTAATTACAGTGGGTTATATTGTTTCAAGCCGTGATGCGAAGGAAGGTGAGCTTTTTAGAATAAAGACATCCAAAGTGACACCCTTAGATAAACACTTTATCTCTCAGAGAGTGTCTTTTAGAAAGAAGGGAACAGTCTTTATTTGTCGACAATGAAATTTTTGATCTTTTTTTTTTTTAAATTGTTGGTGAAACCGCGTCACAGAAGTGACAGTCATATTCAAGTAAATATAGCCAGCCAGCGTTCCGGCTTGCCTCTTTTTCTACCGCAGGACTCGCGAGTCTTCCTTCTGATTCCTGCGCGACAACACAACAATTAATCATTATGCTCGTCACGGGGACAAGGCGTGGAATTCAAGACGCATCGGGGATTCAAAGCTATTCTATGAAGTCGACAGATGTCTACGGAAAGTGAAAAGAATTGTTTCACAACAAAGAAGATTTTTATTAGAGATGTTGGACCTTTTTACTTGGTCGCATTTCAACTCTTGTCGTAAACTTGGAACAGGTATGCTGTCTTCATTTTCGAAGATTAAAAACTTGGGTTGAATAATGCCAAGTCGGTAGCAGTTGTTGGAAGGGCTCAAACGAAAGTTGCTGTATCAAATGGCTTTACGGATATTATCCTTGGCTGTAAACTTCTCGATTACACGAGTGTGTTAGTTGCTAAATGCGATTCTGTAGCGATTTTATTTTCAAAATCAACAGCGGGGTGACTTAGATTTTACTAGAAAGGTATCAGTTAGAACAATTAAAAGACGCTTTAAACCTAAACTTATTTTTATTTAATGGAATAATTCAAAAATCTTTAAATTACTTTAAATGAAGAACATTTAGTTCATGCGCTTATACACGCTATACAGAAGAATTTGGCTGATGTGTAAGTGAAATTCACCTTTTTTAATTCGAATTAATTGGTAGTTAGAATTTTATTGTCAGTTTAATTTTATATTATACTGATGTTAAAAAGTATTCTATAACTTGAATTCTTTTTGCTTAAACCGAAACCAAAAGTAAAAATCATCGGGTTTTTTTTTATTTGTTATTATAATATGTCTATGCCTTTTGTTTCCCATAGATCTTTTAGGATCTTTAATTCGCTTAAATATTGTACAAAGTATTCAACAAAAAAAAAAATCAAAATTTGCTCACATTTAAAAAAACTGGTGATGTATGCATTGCACTATTTATTCGCAACATTTGTTATCAATGATTTGTATATTGTTTGTTAACTAAAAGAACAATTATTTATTTATTATTTACTCTGTAAAAAAACTGTACTTTATAAATCATTTACTTGACTTGAGGAGCTGATTTCGGTTGCCCAATTAAGCTTTATGAGGCGATGAAGGCCGTACTGATGCCATTATACGGTTCATCTCATTCTCTTTATTATTTAATTTTTTTAATTCTTATTTATTGGCTCCTTATTATTCTTATTTATGACATAGCTAAATTCTTGTAAGGCCAGCTTTATACAACCTGCAAAATTCTAAATTGCTAATCATTTGCTTAACTTAACTTTTTACTAGTATAACGCTGCTGAATTCAGCAGTATTACAATCTTATTCCTTTATTGAATATATCTCCCTCATCAGACTGTAGATATAAGTAACCTCTCAGCACTATCAGCTATAATCTGCACTTATGTTATATGTCATCTAAAAAATTATTTACTGATATAGCAAAATTATAGTTTCCTTCAGCATACTCTTGAGTAAAACAAATCACAGTAAAGACAATCAGCATTATCAGCTTTATTTTATTTTATAACTGTAGCCATCAAAGTTCGCTAACACTACCTGTAGTTGAGAAATAATATTGTGAACAGCATTGTACAGCATATCTGCAGGTGTGGTGAGAAATCTTTTAGCATCTCGAATGAGGTCGGACGATCTCAGTAGTCTTGCAACTTCACTAACCTCACGGCCAATGGAATGCGATTGGGTTTCCACGACAGTTCTAGGATTTTCGGCAACACAAATTCTGCAGGTGTGGACGTTGACAGAGCTTCGGAGTGGGAAAAAGGTAATAACACGATAAATAATAACACGATAGAGAAATAATCGTCATCTCCTATTTTTTGCACTTTTTTTTATTTCAATAAAACATTTGAGAATCTTTTTTTTTTATTAACCGCCCTATTTTTATCCCGTTTTATTTATATATATTATTGAAACTATTTTGGTCAGCTATAATAAAAAAAAAGGTATTTAGATCTTTAGTTAGATATTATTAGGTTTTAATATAGATATTTAGATTACATAATACATACTTTTTATATATATAATAATAAGTATATATATAATAATAAGTATATATATAATAATAAGTATATATATAATAATAATATATAATATAAATTAGATTATATAATACATATACATACTCATCCTACACAACTGAAATATTTTGTTCTTGCGGAAATATAAGCAAGAATAGTGCAAGGTTTTCAACAGGGAAGGAATATGATTTAAGAGAGGGCGTTTCTGTAATATAAATTCAATTAATGACATCATCGTAGTGACTTCATTTCAGGATAGACATTAAATGCAGTTGTAGAAATTCTAAGCTCTGCAGGAAATGACAACACCTTCTTCTATGGTGATTAAGAGCAGGGCCATGTAAATCATGTCTTTTACATTTAGGAAAAGCAGCGAAATTAGGGGAAAATATGTAATATCTTTATTTTTGTTTAATTAGTAGGCTTAAATTGCATTATTTATTATTCAATTTTTATGCAATTAGGCCATGACAAAATATCATTGTTGTTGACATAATTATAACGGGAGAATTTTTTTTTATTAAGGCTTGTTTATTGCTAGAAGTAGAGTCCCCCTCAATATCTAGTATTATTAAGCTATTGCAGAAATTGGTTTAAAAAATTCTTGTATGCTAATCCTTTAATTATTATATATTAATAGAGAAAAAGAAATGTTAACAGCAGAAATAAAATATAGAAATTAGACAATAAAAAATACCTGCATTCCGAATCAACTCTTGGCTTTCAACTTTTTTATGTGAATATTTTATTCTTTTGCCACATGAAAACAGCAAACTAAGTCATTAGCACCTAATTCGATTGATTTTTTTTAGTCTGTAACCTGAAAATAACCTCTTTTAATAAAACTCTGTTTTTGTATTTAGAACATTTATATGATCTATTGGATTTTGTGCTTTCATTTTCCTAACGAATCAAATCTAAATTGATCAGAAGACTTTCGTTCCTTTGTATCCAACAGAGAGATTCAATGAATCGAGGAAATGCCAAAAATAATAATTTATAAATCTCTAAAACTAAAATAATTTATAAACTTATAAAATGAAATTGTAGATAATAATTTTATATTGCAACTAGTTTTTGTTTGAATTTTTTTTTTTTTCTTTTTTCATCTCATTTACTGTCTACCTGTTTAGCTTGTTTATGATCCAACTAATATTTATTATGATACGATATTCTGAGATATATTACAAACGTTTTTTGAAACATTATTTATTTGGATTTTATCTATTTCATTTGCTTTAACCCTTTCTAAGGCAGTGAGAAGTATGCTTTCCACCAAATTTATCAATCTTTGTATGAAATTATGTAGATTGGCATAAGTTCTGACAAATTTTTTTAGTAAGTCAGAAACTTAGATACTTCAGTTCTTTATCTCAGAAAAAATGATGTGTCTTGATTTGTTACTTGATTATTAATTAACCAAATTAATTAGTTAATCAAATTAAATTTATCTAATAAGTTAAATGAATCCCTTTTCTTATTCTAATTTCATGCCTAAAAATATTTTCACATAATATGACTAGAAAAAAATGGCCCTTTAAAGGGTTAAGCACTCAACAATATGAATTATGAGAAAATAAGCAGTACTGCATCTGTTTGCTGATGTCATCGATATACAAAGATATCTTGCAGTGTGCATGCATGACATCAACAAAAGTGACATCACTGCCGAAACGTCTTCTTTAATCTTACATCAATCTTTGACCTTCCATTCCTCTTGAGAATGAAAGTTTTAAAACCCAATAAACTACGATCATATAGCAGCTTTTTAAGAAACAAGTATTCCTTCTTTTGGTTTCTGATATCTTTATTATTAACCATTTAGACATATTAGAAGTAATGATTTTCGTCTGATCCTTAATGCTTTAATAAAAATGCGATTTAGATTATATATTGATTTTACCATCGCATATTAGTCATTATAAAGTGCATCGTATAGTTTATAGTAGTTTCAAGCTTATAGTATTATAAGTTTTATAGTATCACCTCATGTAATTTCAAGAAATTAACATTTGGCTAAAAGATTCTTCCATTATAAATATTATTAGTAGCATTTCATAACAATTTCATTGATCTTTGCTCAGCACTGCATGGACAAGCAGTAGTTTTTGCGTCTTAAACGACAACTCACATGATTGATATTCTATAAAAGTAAAAAAATGAAAATAACCAACTGGAATATTTTCTCTTAGATTTTCTAATATATTTCTATGCTGTATAGTTTTTAGTTTTATTATATAATCATAAGAAGTGAATATACAGCCTTTGGTTCGCTTTCAAATTAACAATAAAATAAATTAAATGGCATAGAAATGTGCTGTTTCCATTAAATTTCTTCTCATGCTATAAATTTTTTCTCGGCAAATAAAAAAAATTAGTTCCGACTTTTCACATAGATGGCGCTATACCTTAAAAAGCATGAAAATTCTAGACAGCCGTAACACAGAAATTCTTACGCCGTGATTATCAGTTGCCTTGTACAACTAACGGCTATAATTTAATTCATGTACCTTTTGTCAGAGGAAGCAAATACAATTTGTATTGTACAGTATTTCTTTCCATATGTATATCCTAGTTTTGATATTGAAAGAAGGTTGCATTTGATATTTAATTAGTGCATATATATATCTCCTAGTTTTGATATTGGAAGAAGGTTGCATTTGATATTTAATTAGTGCAATTTATACTTTATTTGGAAATCCAAACATCTCTTAAATAAATAGAATTTTAATTATTTTTTTCTTATTTAATTAATTTTTTACTGATTTTGAGATACAGGATCATTTATGTGAAAAATTATTATTATTTATTATTCTCGGAAAAAAACTTTCCGGGAAGAGAATATTCTGCAAATCCCAATGTTCTATTTCAACTGATTTTATGTCTAATTTTTAAATACTTTAAGAGCATTTTTAAATATCATGCACATTTTCGAGCTACCGATGAACAGCTGAGTTCAAAATGTGATGCAAATCTGTAATTTATCTTTTCTAACTTGTTATGTAGATAAGTAATTGTTGTGTTAGATAAATTATAGCTCTTACGTATGCTAGTGTAAACAAATCAACATATAATAAAATCTTTGGCTATTTGGTGCCCACCATTTCTAAACCCTTGGGGGACACCTCGAAATAAGGATGAGATGGTTCCGGTATGGTGGTTTGATCTCGCCACCCTGGAGAGTACACAAAAAGGTGGGGGATTTGACTCCTCCCATCGATGACAGGACGTACTTCTTACCGGAAGGGTTGTGCCGTGGCCGGTGATGGCCCTTAAGACTCAACCACAGTTCAAGCCAGTGTTGCGGCGGTCCGGTCGTTCAGTATTTTTATCCGTGTGCATTCGGGCGGGTCGGAGAGTCAGTGATATGACTTACCCAACATTTTTAGTGATAATATTATAACCCGCATTTTATCTATATATCTCAGTGCATTTTGAGGTGTATTGTGTTACTACATAGACAGACTTTCAATGGAAAGATTCATCTCAAAATTTGCCATAAGATTTCACACCAAATTTCTTTCTTAATTCATCAAAATTTAATTAATCATGTTTACAAACATAATTCAATAAAAGGCTTTTTCCCTTTATTAATTTATAAATTTCAAGTTTTCATGGTGTTAAAAATCTGATGGCTAAGTTTTTTTAACGATTTAAATATGCTGCAGTCTCTAAAACATTATATACCCGAAAGATGAGATACATTCAAAAGTAATCAACACGCGACGATAGTTCTAAAAACCAAACAAACACTTTTTACAAGCACTTTCGTCGAAACATATAGTATTTTTGCCTGGCTTTCCTGTTGAATGTTAAATATTTACCTTCCTAAAAGCTTTGCATTCTTCAAGAAATATTTTAACCAACCCAAACGTCCAAATGAATATCCTTCAAAAAATCTTTTAAACATTCTGAAGGGAAATAAAATTTACCACTCTGCCTATAAAATGGCTAGGCTCTATCCCAATTACCCTACCGGACCTCTCTTAACGCCCCGGCATAGTAAATAAGCGCCCCTTCCCCCTCTCTTTTACTAGGAGGGGGCCCCATCATCCATTACTAAAGTGTCACACACCGTCTTTCAAACGGAGGAACACCCTTATGTGAAGAGAAAACTGGAGATGACGTTTTTAAATCTAAAAACGTGGAAGCCTCATTTCATAACGGACCCGACCACATCCTTCAAAAAAATATCGCTTTCTCAGTCCACCCCTCCCCCTCCAACTTTGTGAGGCTCGTGCATATTTAATGCGAAGGATATGCAGCACGATTTGCGTACTGGAAAGAGGGGGTCTTCACGTCATAGACACTTACCTTCAAGGCAGCTCCTTATCCTAAACCAACGTTGACGGGAGGGTGGTCGAGTGGAGTTGAGATGTGCGAGTGCGTGATCTGCATATCGATATGACGCGCTGAGGGGTCTTTGTGCGCCTCATTGGTCGCACGGGTTCTTTCGGATATAGCAGGAGAGGGGTGAAGGTGGTTCCACCTCTTCCGTAACGGATAGGTAAAATCTTATCTGGCACGGTGTGGGAGTTCTGGCTTAAAAAAGTTTCTGTTGGGGGTTCTTTTTTTCTTTTTTTTTTTACTTTCGTCTTTCCATTTTTTTTTCATTCATTTTCCAGAGGAAAAAACTTTTTATGGCATTTTGTCAAACTTGTTTATGTAGGGATGATCTAGATTCATGTATGGTGTATAAGAAGCTTGATTTAGTTTTTGAATAAGAAGTTTTAAATAAAAGCGAAAAGAAAAAAATGCTTTCAAATATTCCATTTTGTTATATGTCGCATATTTGAAAATTTTTAGTCATCTTCTCGCTGTATTTTTTCAAACAGAATTCCCCTTCTATCACCATTTTCATTAATAAATGTGGACCTTCAGGTAACTGAAATTATTTTCAAATGCAGTGAAACTTCATTAGAGTATCTATTTCATTAATATGTTCATAAGCTTTTTTTTTCAAATCATTTTTATTCATTTAAATTTTTTTTAAAACGTTATGATTATTCTGTAGTGTTTCTAAGTGGAATAAAAGAAACTATGGAAAACATAAAATGAGTTCATAATAATTGAAAATAAAGTCAAAATCAAAAATCAGAATAAACGGATTTTTATTCCTTTTTTCGACAAAATTTAAATTTGGGTATCTGAAGGAAACCTACCTTCCTTATCTACCTGACGGAAACGAATTCCCCCCCCCCAAAAAAAAAACTATAATAATAAAAATAATAATCTTAATTCCATTTTTTGTAATAAAATGATCTAAAATATCTCATCTTATCCCATTACTGAGAATTTAATTTTTAAATGCATGTTTTGAGAAAAAAATTCAAAAATTTAGAATAATCTCTAAATGGTACTAAAAACTATTATTGTTAAAGTTACATTTTTATCATTATGAGTTGTTAATATATTTAATTTAAAACTAAAATTTCAAAAATTTCTTAAAATAATAAATTATTTATCAGATATAAACTAATTACTCTCTGTTGCTACAAGCTCAGTATTTAATATTCTAAAATGACAATGAAAAATCATTAGAAAATGGAAATAGAGCTTTTCCCTTATATAAATTAAAGTGAGCAATTTATTGTATCTTAACCCAAGATTCGATTTTGCATCGTTCTCATTAATATTTTGGTTTAGAACGAACTAAAATAAGTTAACGACGTACTAAAATAATTTTATTGCTTTTACTTTCTGTTATTTTTAGAGTTTTGTTTCTTTTCTTTGTTTTTTTTTATCCCACATTTATATTTGTGCGTATCAAGTACGTAGATTTTTGTTCAATTTTATTGAATTTTCGTGACTTGGAGATGACGGTGACAATACTGACTCGGCAACTTACTTACTTTCTAGGAACATCGTCAGAAGACTGTTTGACTTTAGACGACGAATCTAATGGTGAATTTAGTTTTAATAAAGGCAGCTGTGATTTTTTCCCCTCATGTCATATCTTAGATTAGAATAAATAAGTGCCAGCATATAATCAAATTTTATTGAAATTATTTATCCTTCTGAATAAGTTCAAACATGATGAAAGATGAAGCACTTTATATTTACAGAATAAATGCGAACGTTTTCTTCTTTTAGTCATGAATCCGATATATAGGAATCACATTCCGTATTTCGTATGATATCACTAATGAATAATCTTTTATTCGACTTAATTTCAATGAATTTTTAAAACTATTGGATTTTTTAGCCTTTTAATGCCAATTTTGATTAAAAATATATCATTCATTAGTTTTCACCTATGATTATTTGATAATTATTTAGAAAAATAGTTAACCTCTTTATTAGAAAATCACTTAAGAGCAATAAACAAAGCATACGTTTTATTCCCTTTTATTATTTATTATTCCACAAGCTTCATATAGATTATTTTATAAGTTATTTAAATGAAGTTTACAGAATGCTTAGTTCTTCAGCTACTTTACGCACGATTTCTTCTGACTAGGGATTTCAACTTATACTACTAAATAAAAAAATCATAATATCAATATGGTCCGCAAATGAGTTAGGTATATCTAACAACTAGCCATCGTAGTTTCAGTAACTTTAGAAGCTTTCAAAAGGCCATTGAATTTCAATAGATTGTAATTCCATAACTATAGTGAAGATTGAAAGCATAATAATAAAGACTGTTTTTTTAATATCAGTCAATTAATTAATTTAACATATTATTTTTATTATTATAAATTCATAAATAATGAATTATCGATACTCTCTAAGTTACTGAATTCTCTCAGTTACGGAATTTTTGTAATTGCATTGGAAATTAGGTGAAAATTACGGATATATAATGAAAACCACGAAAAACAAAAAGCGGATGTATATGGGTAAATAATAATAATAATAATAATAATAATAATAAACATCGCAAACATCCTCTTCCCGAAACCTCGTTTACAGCAATCAATGGTGACAGTGAAAGAATTTTTAGCAAGCATAGAGGCAGGAGGAATTTTGTTCCAGTATGAATACAAAAACACTAAAGCCTCTCCTCATTACAAATGTGAGTTTTTTTTTTATGATATTAAATAAGCAAAAATAACTTAAAAAATAAAAATGTTTGCTATTTAAGGAAAAAAAATCACAAATATCTAACAAATAATTTGTTTGATAAACAAAATTATGTCGTATGATTTTTTTTTCAAAAATTATTTCTCTATAAATGTTTGTTTAATTTTGAATAACATTTGAAAAAATTTATTTTAACTAAGTAAAATTCTTTGACAGTATTTTTTTTTCTTTAATAATTTTTTAATATTACAATAAATGCAATATAGTGTAAGAAGTGCTACTGACAAACAAGTAACCAATGCTGGAGGGTATTAATTGTTGATAAAAATTCATTTAAACTTCAACTTTGTAAAGAATATTCAAAGCCGAATAATGAAAACTTTAAGAATTAAAACTATGAATTAAAAGATGAACCTATAAAACTGAACAATTAAACTATTTATTATTACGTATTTGTCGATATCAGTAATCCAAAATTGAAAAATGACCACTTTTTCTTCTTATTATTATTTTGTTCCACTTATTTCATACGTTATTTAATAGAAATTGTGGTTTTCAAATACCTTCCGCATAATAATGGGCGAAACATAAACGCAATGATATTTTTTGTATAATTGAAAAACTGTGTCCAAACCGTAAAATATTAAACCGTAATCTTTCATCTTATTTTCATTTGCCCATTCTAGAAGAAGATTTCATCTTCACAAGTCTATTTTTATGGCGATTCTGTCATCCGATGCAAAATATTCTATTCAGAACAGAACGAAATCTTTTTTTTAGTCAAAAATTTTCAAGAAGAGTATTAAAATAAATTTTATTACTTGCTTCAGGACATAAAGACCAGTATTAAAATGCACATATTATATTTATCGTTTAAAAAATTTGAAAAACACGAATTTAATTATTTTTTAAGCGTATATTTAATAAAGCTCATTCCTGAAATTCCATTTTTATAATTGAATTTTTAATGGAAAAGAATGAATATTCTGACCTTATGCTATTATATGCTTTTAGCTATATATGCTATGCCATTATAAAAGCCTTTAAATAGTTATCCCAAATTCAGACATTCAGCATCAGGTAATTTTTTTTCAGAAAATTTAATTTTTCTATAATTTTTTATAAGTTGAAAATTCTTTCAAAAAAGAATTATGAGGTCATTGATACTGTTAAATAATTACTTTTCATTAGAATATTAATTTATTAAAGTATTCTATTTTACTGTTAAAATATATTTTACGTTTGTTTATCATTACGTTTTTATCCAATAGTATTTACATTAGCTCCAACTTCATGACTTTAAATTAAATGATCTCGAAGGATGATAAAAGATACTTCATAAAGTATATTTTTAATTAAAATATTATAAAATATTAGTCAAATCTTCGATACTTGTTTATAAAAATATAAGGAAAATCTATGTTAAAATATTTGTAGTATATAATGAAAATGATTGCATTTCAATTCATTGTTACAAATTATATATATATTTTTTTAAATTTTATTCGGCATTCATTTAAAAAAAATTGTAATGTTTGTGGCTTTGTGATAAGGATATTGTATATCATTTTTCAGACCGTGGATCATTTTTAATTGAAATAATTTCAGGAAAAAATATTAAGTTCTGTTGTTTGTTGTTGTGGTTTCTTATGGCACTTGCCATGGACAAGCCCGCTGTTACGAAGACAGCGATTTAAGCCGGCGGGGGAGCGTCTCGTGTTTTTGTTTAGTAGCGCCAACTAGAGCCAAGAGTACGACTTAGCAACTCACTCATCACATTCGCTTGCACAACCCCTTTTTACAGGGGAGCACATTCACACATCGAACAGATGAAGAACAACCATGCCCGAAACAGGACTCAAAACCAGGACGTCCAGATCACGGGGAAGAAGCGCTACCCCTATGCCAGGACCCCTATATGCATATTAAGTTCTGACGAAAGAAATTAAAAAGAATTGGTTTAAACATTTTAAAAATCATTGAATAATTGATAAAAGTAAGAGTAAAGCATAATCAGATTGATAATCAGTTTCCTTTTTTTATTTGAAGTTAGTGTTTCTTAGTTAATATTTCTTGGGTTGTTTACAATCTTATAACTAATGTCAAAATAACTTGTATGCATGAACTTCCTTACAATGCATATTGATGATTTGCTAATTTTCTCTCTCTCTCTCTCTCTCTCTTCTATTCTTACTCTTTTTTCGAATAGCATATTGTGTATGCAGCCGAGTATTTTTTTCTTTCTATTTATTTATTGATTTATTTTAGCGAATCTTTAATCACAATTGTATACAATACAACTTAACCAATAATTTAAATAAAAAATATGTTGAATAAAACGCTGCACTCGATCAACTGCATAGAAAATACTTAAAATGTGATAAAGATTTTCTTAAGAAGTGGAAAGTATTTAATAAGCACTTTGATTGATACATTTTAACCCTTTCTAGGACCGTGGGAAGTATGCTTCCCACCCAATTTATCAATCTTTGTATAAAATTATGTAGATTGGCATAAGTTCTGACAAATTTTTTTAGTAAGTCAGAAACTTAGATGCTTCAGTTCTTTATCTCACACAAAATGATGTGTCTTGCTTTATTACTTAATTATTAATTAACCAAATTGATTAATTAATCAAATTAAATTTATCTAATAAGATAAATGAATCCCTTTTCTTATTCTAATTTCAAGCCTAAAAATATATGACATAATATGACTAAACAAAAATGGTCCTTTAAAGGGTTAAAATAAAATACACAGATGGAACAATATAAATATTTCAACTAACCAAAATTAATTAAAACTATAAATGATATTTTAGCATTATATTGATAGGACCAGAATAAAATTAAAAACAAGTCAAATTCCTTTTCATAATAGGTCCCTTAATGTAATATAAATTCTCGAAGAAACCATTTGTGACTCCCTCAGTTACCTTTATTCTGTTTAATCTTTTTTTCAGAAATTTTAAAATTCTGTTCCTAAAACATATAACTGCAAAGTCATAAATAAAAGTAATCCTGTATTTTAATAAATGTTATCTCTTCAAATGCTAATTACTTGGTGTTTATGAAAAATTTCAGAACACGCTTGAAGAAAACAATAGCTCGCCACTCAGCCTTTGCGGATTGTAGCTCTATTGTTTTCTCCTCAATCATTTAATAGCATTTTCTAAATATAGTGAACCTCATTGCCTGAACACACCCGAAGCAAACTACTCCCATCATTATGCTGTCAGTTGATACAGAGTCAAATATCTCTTTCTTGGCAAGGGCTGTGTTAGGTTCCGAGTCAAAAGAACAATGACACCAGTGATATCACTGATTGAAGTTATTTTCCACTACCGCAGAATGCTTCATTGTTTTTGTTGTGTGTCGAGCTTTAAAGCTGAACTATCATTTGTGTCATAATAATAGAGGAAGATGCAATTATTACAATCATTATTATAGTTATTACTGGAGTACTTTCATTGTATATAAAACTCTCCCATTAGTACACGGAATGCGGTTTCCCAACAATCAATGAGTTGATCTTAAATCGAATGTGTTGACATTCACTTCGTCAGGTTTATGGCCGATGTATATCTGATCTGAAGGGGAAAATACTCTGACCATGATTTAACTATAGGTGTTTGCAGCTCAGTTGCACCGACTAAATTTATGTTCTCAATATTATTAATTCCGATAATTCTTATTCGTAAAGTTTTCTCATTAATAGAAGAGATACAATTTGCCAACAATCAATGAGTTGATCTTAAATCAAATGAGTTGATATTCACTTCGTCAGGTTTATGGCCGATGTATATCTGATCCGAAGGGGAAAATACTCTGACCATGATTTAACTATAGGTGTTTGCAGCTCAGTTGCACCGACTAAATTTATGTTCTCAATATTATTAATTCCGATAATTCTTATTCGTAAAGTTTTCTCATTAATAGAAGAGATACAATTTGCCAACAATCAATGAGTTGATCTTAAATCGAATGTGTTGACATTCACTTCGTCAGGTTTATGGCCGATGTATATCTGATCTGAAGGGGAAAATACTCTGACCATGATTTAACTATAGGTGTTTGCAGCTCAGTTGCATCGACTAAATTTATGTTCCCAATATTATTAATTCCGATAATTCTTGTTTGTAAAGCTTTCTAATTAATAGAAGAGATACAATTTGCCAACAATCAATGAGTTGATCTTAAATCAAATGTTTTGACAGTTACTTCGTCAGGTTTATGGCCGATGTATATCTGATCTGAAGGGAAAAAATATTCTGTGGCCATAATTTAAGTATAGGTGTTTGCAGCTCAGTTGCACCGACTAAATTTATGTTCTCAATATTATTAATTCCGATAATTCTTATTTGTAAAGTTTTCTCATTAATAGAAGAGATACAATTTGCCAACAATCAATGAGTTGATCTTAAATCAAATGTTTTGACAGTTACTTCGTCAGGTTTATGGCCGATGTATATCTGATCTGAAGGGAAAAAATATTCTGTGGCCATAATTTAAGTATAGGTGTTTGCAGCTCAGTTGCGCCGGCTAAATTTATATTCCCAATATTATTAATTCCGATAATTCTTATTTGCAAAGTTTTCTCATTAATAGAAGGGATACAATTTCCCAATAATTAACGAATTGATCTTAAATTGAATGTGTTGACATTCGCTTCGTCAGGTTTATAGTCCGATATATCTCTGATCTGAAGGAAAGAAAGCACATTGTGGCCATGATTTAAATACAGATGTTTATAGCTCCATAGCATCTACAAAATTTATGCTCTCAATATAATTATTTTCAATATTTCTTATTTGTAAAAGTCTCTCATTAGGATTGATTCGGTAGTATTCTCAGATGATTTTCGATGATTCTATCGAACTAAGAGGTCACATGCGGAAGGATAAGAGCATTTCCGGAATTTACTTTATTGATAAATGTAAATATTTCTTTTTCCTCTAATAACTATTTTACCGAATTAAACTCATCCCAACGCATGCGCAAAAGTGTGGAGAATTTTAGAATCCGTTGGTAGATAATAGAAGAGAAATAATTTTCTAATAAACAATCAATTGATCATAAATTAAATGGGTTGGCATTCATTTCTCCAGTTTATGACTGGCGTTATATATCTAAATTGAGAGCAAGAAAATACACTGTGTCCAAAAGTATTGCCTAAGAGTTCAGATTCATCGACAAAAATAATAAATAAAGAGCACTGAATATATTTAACTTACCAGTATAAGGATTAATTTCAATAAAAAGTAATTCATATAAATATTGGTAAGCGATTCAATTTGAAGTCGCTGAGATCAGTGATCTATGGCATTACTTGGATGATAGTTTCTAAAAGAAAGAAATTTACGAAAGAGAATTTATACGTTTGAGAATTTATACTAAAGTATAAGCGTTTAGAGATCAATTATAAAAGATGCACTCGGACAGATGCATACCATTTAGACAATGGAGAATCGACAGATAAAGAATAACAAATAGTTTACATTTATAATAACAATACGAAAATTGCGCTAATGGTTGAATTTGGATAGCAAAATAGAAACGAAAACGTAGAAAAAAAATGTTTTATGTGAATGATTAAAATTTAGTTGACAGTTTTAAAACAGAAATATTTATTTAGTAAAAACATTTAATCTCTACCATTTCTAAAATTTAACTAAATTTTTACGCATTCGCAGTTTTTACTTGAATTTTAATTCAGTATTTATTATTATTTTGTTTCTTTGATTTCAAGCTTGTGCGTATATCTATAACATTAATATCCAAGAAGAGGTATCGAATTTTTACGATTATTTTCTGTATTTTCATTCGCATGGATTTAGCGAAAATTTATAAGTACAGTTATAGTTTTATCATGTATTAATATAATGTTGTTGTAGGTGAATGATTTGCGGCATCTATAAAAATTAGACGCCAACATTCAACACAGATAAATCTAAGATAGAAATTTTACGAAAAAAGATTAAACGCTTGAATAGTTTATAAGCAATAGAAAACCAAATTATTAAATATATTTTGTTCAATTTTTTTCGCACAAAAAGGTGAAAGTATCAGCCTGAATAAAATGCGGAAAGCAAAAATTGTTTGTATTTTGAGAATCCCTTAATTAATGTATTTGGTATTGAAGAAAAAACAGAAACTCCTAGTACTAATGTAGAGTTCTATGATTCCTCTACTGAATCTAGAGTTTTTTTGTAGTAGATTTTGGTTGAATTTTTCTCACTAATGTTAGAAAGAATAAGGAAGGATTTCATAGAAGTTTGTCATTTAACTTTTATTTTTAACTATTCAAATTAATAAATCTGTCAGAGCATAATAAATTGATATTTCTATTTTTCACCTAAGAACTTATTTTCCGCTCTCAGGTTGACAACTGTATTTAAATTTATTTATGTTTTTAACCTATTTTTTTAGTTTCAGGCATTTTGCCCGCTCCTATTTTTGGATAATTGTTTGTTTATAAATAATACTTTTATAGATTTTTTTTAGCATATATATATTTTTTTAGTTTTATTAAATAAAGAGTGAGCAACTAAGGATTTTCAAAAAATAATTCACCACATTGTATTTCCGAATTAGTTGTTTTGTCTCAAATTATTGAACTCAAAAACTGAAAGAGAAAGCAATTTCTAAAAGATTTATATAAAAGCTTTTAAAAAATGAATGGCTCTTCACATAAATGTCCTGTCCTTTATAGGCAAAGTTAGTAGTCTTATTAGTTAATTCTTTACTAATTCATTTTTTTAAAGTTTCAAACGATGAGCGCAATTTGTATGTGATGATATTTAAAAAAAAAGGAATTTTTGCATTAGACCTTTGTACTTCTATGTAGAGTTTTCGACATAGCCATTTTGAAGAAAGCGTCGTTTTCATTTTCTTTTTAGATAATGAGATTTATAAAAGCCGTACAATAGCAAAAATTATATTAATTTTTAGAAATTATTATGAACTATATTTTTAGTTTCCTAAATACAAATCATTTTTTTTTTTTTTTTTTTTTTGAATTTCCTAATCACTAAATGGAATCTTTACGCGCACATTTGTCTAACTATGTCTATTATTACTTTTCAAAATACAAAGTTTTAAAGATATTAGAATGCTTTAAAATAGCAATATCAACTAGTTATAAATCTACAATATAAAATAGCGGTTTATGGTAAAGACAACTTTTTTTTTCTCCCTTCGTTTTCTTCTTTTTTTGGGAAAGTGCAGGTCTAAATTAGCATTATTATGTGCAATATATTAAAAAAAATTATTATTTAAAACTAAAAGTGACATTGCTCCAAAATTGGTAGAATTAGAAACTATATAGATATTATAAAACAGTTAAAATATATTTAAAAAGTAGAATGAAATTTGTCCCACTGAACCAAATGTATTCAGTTATCAATCCATACTGTCCCCAAAATTTATGGAATTTCGGTTTCAGTGGTCAATATTTTACCTGTTTAGATGACCAATAGATTTATCTTAAATACAAAGAAACACTAGAAAATCCTCTTATGTTATTTGCATAGAAAGTAGGAGGACTAAATTGTGAATATTAGCATGTTACTGCTTCCATCAATAGCTCCAATGCTACGAAAAATGTCTGTAAACCGATTCATGTCTAGTAAACCGATGATCTAAACTTAACTGAGCAAGTGTAGGACATTATATCTCAAAAAATATATGAGAATTGGGGGGTGGGATAGTTTTATTCAGTGAATACTTGAAGGCAGATATCGAAAGTGCGCAGTACATCTTGGAATCAGAGGAATTACAAATCTTAATTATATCGAAGCAAAAACGTGTAAATGATGTTATGCTGAAAAATGGGGAGACTTTAAACTAATATAAGCATTGTATTAAGTACTTTTGTTGAAATGTTGTATATTCAATAACTTTTAGAACATCTATTATGTCCCTTTTGTTATATAAATGAAATGTAATTTTTTTTTTTTTTTTTTTTTTAAATATTTCGTTAAATGCTAGTTGTATATGGCCGCATATGTATATCTGTGATTGATGTTATACCTTTTCGTTTTTCAGAAACATATATTTTATTACAGTCTGTAAATTTTTGAAATAGACTATACTTTTGACTAGATATATAAATCTATCTATCCAGTCAATAAATTTTTGATATACTAGACTATACTCAGCATCTTTTAAAAAGGACCATTCTAAAATATTTTCTTATATTGGCTATTCGATGAAAAGAATAATTTCAATTTAGCTATCTTCGCTTCCATATCCAGAAATTATGTTAAAGAGTTAGTTAAATCTTTTTTTAATTTATTAAACAGGAGCATTCAGTGTGGTTATTAATGTAATATCTAAAATATATGCCCACCAAATCGATGCGGATCTATATGAAAACTTTACTTCTTCAATTAAAAATGTTGATAGTATTTTTCTTACATTTAGTTAAATCACGTATTTATCAAAGGCAAGTACAATGCAAATCATTTTTCACGCTTATTTGTGTGTGTGTGTCGAAACTTCATATGAGAATTTCGTCAAGATATTTTTTTCATCGCTGCTATAGCAAATTCATTGTATGAAGAAACTATACGAAACTACTTTGCCAATAAACAGCGATGGAAAAATTCAAAAAATTAAATACTTTTGATTTAAATATAAAATGTAATTATAATGAAAAGTTACTGGTGTGTAAACTTGTCCTTTTTTTCCAATTATATTAACTGCCTTTAATTATACTAGAATCTGAAACACATCATTGGTTGCTGATTTTGCTAATTTTTGGCTATATATAAAAAATAAAAGCAATTTGTATTTTGTACCTATCTTTATCAGACATTTTCAACTCTAATTCATTTTTAATTATGGACGTCATGCATTATTTTTATAGTAAATTGATTCATTTATTACATAAAAGAATGATAAATTTCCGACTGTGCTTGTATGTTTTGTTCAATGTGCTTGAAAAATGTTTTAAAAACCAAATGCAAGAATTTTGCTTGTAGATAAGCCAATGGGCAAGTTCCAGCTGCAGCGCTAGTTAAAAAAAAAAAAAAATTGGAAAGATCGAAAAAAAACTCACAAGATAAATGTACAAAATAAAAATAAAAAACAAACAAACAAGATAAATGCATTTCCTCAAGTCATATTTGATTCCATTTCTAAAAATAAATTCATCCTTACGAGTAAACTACAAGTGCTGTTTGCAAATAAAATCCTCCTTCTTTTTAATACTTCATCAACTTAGCTTCTTTTATTAGGGTTGCATATGCAATCAAACAAAAAAAGAAAATGCACCAACGAAATTCTTGCAGCAGTTAACATGAAGCATTTCATAGCCTACCAGAAACGAAACGAGTTTCATTTTCACATTCTGAGGTCACGCTCTTATTTTTTCTTTGAAAATTCTAGTCTTATTTCCGACGAATCTGATGGAAATGGGCGATAACTAAGGCTGTGTTATTTTTCTTAATGAGGCCTGTTCACACAGCCTGTTAATTTTTTTTCTTGGCATTTGCGATATTTTATTTCATTCCTAATAAGATGAAATCTTTACCGCATAGGTTTGTCTTTCGAATTTCATAGAATGTTAGTTTCTTCTCAAGGCTCTTGTTTCCCTGTAAAAGTTGCAAAAACTTCATTATAAACAATATTCGCTTAAGTTTAAACAATTTTGCTCAAGAAGGGGGGAATCCAATTAGCTTTATGAATGCATGATTTGTTAAAAATTTATCTATGGAACCCTGAACTCAATTAACAATTAAATTGTCTAAAAAAATTCAAAATATATGTATCCAATTTGCAATGGGAGTACACTAGGGTGAAAGAAAGTGACAACTGTCTCATAAAATTAGGCTTAATTATGTCTGAAATTTTTTTAATGAGCTATCCTTTTAAGATTTTGCAAAAATGTGTGGATTATTGCTAATAAAAAAAATCATATTTAAAACTCACTTATGTAACGAAATTTTGGCTGGAAATATTTTTCAGTTATGATGTTTTCATTCTTTTGCGGCTTTATTGTAGCCTTTTTTTTATATATATATATTACTTGCGACTTATCTCAAACATTATTTAACAATTGATTAAATTAGGGCATTACAGATTAAAACAGATTAAATGGAAATTTATTAACAACCAATTAGTTCCATACTGGTACACATATATGACTTAAAGTTGTTTATCTTAACTTTAAATAATTTATCTTATTTATATACTGCGAAGACTTTTTTTTTTTAAATTTCTAATGCATCTATTAACTAGCCATTTTCCAGATGAGTTAAGATTTCAGATGATAAAAGCTGATGGTAGGGTTCAAGAATGGAGCGAGGATTGGGATCTTTTTACTTGGCAGGAGGATTGGGATCTGCAGATCCATACTAATAAATGACTTAAAGTTGTTTATCTCAACTTTAAATAATTTATCTTATTTAGATACTGAGAAGACTTTTTTTTAAAAAAATTTCTAATGCATCTATTAACTAGCCATTTCCCTGATTTATATTTCTAAAAGAATGATGCTTTATTTCATAGAATATGATCAATTATTTCAGGAAATAACTATATATTCCAAGAAGTAACTGAATTATATTCTTTAACGGTAACATATATAAATAAAATATTTTAAACAAAACTGTGTGAATTTTTTTTCTTGCTCCTGATTTAACTTTGGAGCCAATCTTAAATTAAACAATAGTACAAGATCAATGATAATTTTATTTTTCTATAATGTTGATAGTTTTACAGTTTATAGTTTATTATTTACCTAATAATCAGACTATTCTTTACTGCTTTCATTAGTTTTCATTAGTTAAATTTCTAATTTAACACAATTGGGAAAAATTGGTTTCTAGTTATGCCAACACTTTTAATATGCTATGTCTCTATTTAATATGCTATGTCTAATATGCTAGTTATTTCCTGAAATAATTGATCATATTCTATGAAATAAAGGATCATTCTTTTATAATGAATCCAGTTTAGTGCCGGCTTGTTATTTCTTTATTTTTCTGTAATTTATCATACTATTTGCATTTAAGTGTCTAAATGAAATCAGCATTTGATGAATTTGTCGCTGAATCAATAAATTTTTGCAATATTAGAAAAAGAAACTTGTATTACCAAAAGGATATTGTAAAGAATTGCTGGTGCAATATCATGAAGCCGGATTCGACACATTAGAATGAGCGACAGTAAAATCAAATTTCAAATAAATGAGCGTTTTTCTTTTATTGTTTTAAAACCCTAACGAATTCCCTCATATTCACGTCGCCTGCAACTTTTAACTGAACTGAAATATGTGCCCTAACCTGCCTATGCAGCAGAAGAGCAGGTGATATGATGCCCTTCGTATAAAGGGGAAGGCCTTTAGTTTTCTATAATTTATCAGAGTGTTTTTAATTCAGGGTCAAAACGAAAACAGCATTTGCTGAATTCGTCGCTGAATTAATAATTTTTTTGATAATTTATGCAACATTTGGGAAGAAAAAAAAACCTGTATTACCAGAAGGACGTTATAAAATGTTCATGAAACCGGATTCGAGACATAAGAATGAACTACAATAAAATCCAATTTCAAATGGATAGGCGTTTACCTTTATTGTTTTAAAACCCAAACCACTGCTGCCCGCATATTCGCCTCGTCCTACAACAATGTCTGCAACTGTTAACTGAGATATGTGCCCTAACCTACCCGCGCAGGAGGAGGGCAGGTGATGTGATGCCCACAGCAGCCTGGCAGGGAGAGCGGGCTGCCTCTACCGTTACTCAGCACCTTTAATTAGCTTGTCCATTGTACCACGAGGTCTCCGGTACAAGGCCCATTCATCCGGGAAGCCGGGAGCAGGAGGAAAAAGGGCGGCGGAGACTGCGAGGAGAGAGACAACAGTCCAGCGCTTGGCATGCGGGGTCCTGGCATTGTCACTTGCTCTGTGGAAACCGCGACATGACATAGCTTCCCATCATCCATCTCCGTCAAAGTCAAACCTCTCCTGGACTACCTCGCTAATTGTCCCCGGAGGGGAGAAGGAGGTGGAAGATTCTCCTGGAGGCAGCCTCCTCTCTTTCTGACTGGACATCGCAGTCCTGACGACACATTTTCTTGTCTACCTTAGATTGGCGTTGACAAGTTGTCACCCTGTCATTAGAATGCTGCCTGCTGCCTCCTCACCTCCCTCGCCGAGGAATCGATTGGATCCGCCTGCCTCCAATCGAAATTTGCATCGGAAGGCATCGATGAAAAGTTTTGCGCAGTGGATCCATCTCTGGGAGGAGAGGGATGTTCGATTTTTATTTCTTCTGGGGGAACGTCGACACAAATTGGCTTCAGCGATGAAGGATCACGGGAGGGAAGCGGCAGGTGTCAGTGGATGTCACGGAGGTGATTAGTGGAAGCACACGTCGACAATTTTCTCTATCGTTCAACGCTGGGAGGAAAAGGCAGCAAGGAAGAAATAAAACAGAAATCGGGTTGTCTTTTATAAATTGTCAGCCTTTTAAAATTAGAAGTAGCTGGCTTTAAGAAAAGTGGGAAGGGAGTCTTCGGCTTATAGCCAAAGTAGATGGTGAAGAGATCCTTAAAAAAAAACTCAACGATTGTAAAGTACTTTATCCTTCAGCAAGGAGATCTTTTTTACTCTCAGGACTTTCAGGTTATTTGTTGTTGAAGCAATTCATGAATAGTTTAATTGATTTGTGAAGACAAATAACCATTAATCTTCAAATATTAACTGTCTAGGTAAGGCCTCTTCTGTTTTTAGATAGAGATTCTTAAAAGTTCTATTTCTTCTAAATAATATAGATTTTAGTTTGATCATAAATATTACTTAATTAGTAACAACCAATTAACAATTTGAAGATAAATATGTGAACTTTAATTTCAAATGTGATTCATTAATAATGAATTCTAAGAAAAATGGTTCGATCTCAAAAAAAATCTTTTATTTCTCTTTCGTGATAATGTAAGAAAATATTATTAAATAATTCAAACCCTGATTTAAATTAATAAAATTCAAATATCAATTAACTACTTCCCTTCATTATATATTTGAATTTCTCCAGCTGATTAATGATTTCAGAATGATCGAAGCAACAACGATGAGAAAAAAAAAAGTCAGAAGCGCTTAAGAATTTGCAACAATTCAGTAAAAATTCACCTTTTTATATATTCGAAATTAGTAAGTCATTTTAATATTTAATACTTTCATTTTTTCACAAATGGTTTAAACTTTTTTTGTAATTCTAGATTATTCCAATATAAGATGGTAAATATTTTATATTATATTTTTACATTTTAAAATGTCTAAGGTAATAACAGCTCTAAAAATAGTTATAAAAGATAGCAGAACAAAAGATGATAAATAAAAATGCCAAGATGAAAATATTTTAGATCATTTATCTTATCTAGTTTTCAATTTCTTTGCACTGTTACATAAGTAGTACTTGATCAGTAATGTTTCTTTTTATGGAAAGTAAAAACTGGTTAAGCATCTTTTTAGTGAGATGAAAAACTTTAAACAGAGAATGCCTACTCTGCCATACTTCCTCTCAGAATAATGAGATTCTTTAAATAGCTTCAAAAATCGGAGGAGTATTCTAACTTAAAACATAAATCAATTTGTTTATGTTTATAAACTAAAAATATCCTGTCGTATCTATGTTTCTTATTATTAAGCGGCACTTGCATATTAACCTGTTAAATGCGGAAATTATCTTTTTATTTCTTCATGCGGTAGGTATTCAAAATCAAACGATGACCTGTATTCACGGTGAATGCAATATAAATGGTTGCATTCTAACCATAAACGAACAGAATTTCCTTTTTAATAGATAAAAAAATTAATAACTCATTTTTGAAGAAGATATTGTTATTAAAGATGTAAAAATTACAAAAAATATCACCAAAGCAGCAAATGTAAATATCGATATCGTAGCTAACATAATGTCGAGGAAATGTTTTTCGAAAATACGTTGCAGCTATACTTGGTGGACCAAAGTTAACGTCAACAATAGTTTAAAAAAATATTGAGTTATAGATTTTTTTTTAAAAAAAACTTGTAAATATTTACATAGTTCTCACGAACTAGAAATTACTAAGAGTCTTCATACTTCCCACATTTTATTTTATTTATCTTGGTGCAATTGTTATCAAGGAATACTCAACATGCAAATAACGTACAGGGAAATCCAGATATACAAGTAAAGTCTGGGAATATCCGATGCATTGGAGAAAATAATCAACTCATTTTGTAAAAAAAAAAGCAATACATTTTGAGGCTACTAATTTCTATATCAAAGAATTTAACCTTATTGTTTTCCGTTCATTGTAGGCTTATTGGTATTATAACAAAAACATAAACAATAAATGCCATTTGTATTACACTTTACTAAATGAGTTCTTATATCGAATGATAATTATTTTTCTTCTACACGACATGTATACATGTCGACCACACCAAAATGAAGTCATGCACACACGTCGGACACAGTTAATTGGTTAAAGAATAGTTTTAAAATTTTGACCATTCTCAACGTATTTATTAGAAAAACTATTTGATTACTAAAACCTAAAAGAATTCTTGTATCTTTCATTTAGTCTATCTTTCTTTTTCAAATATTGTGTTAATGTTATCTATGCCAATAAGAAAAGTGGTAAAAAGAACTCTCTCTCAAATAAATGGAAAATAATTGCTACAAAGTATTTGATCCTTGGCCTTATTTTTCTCATGAATATTCAAATTTAGAAACTCTGCCTCATTTTATAAAGTTTTTCTTAATGGTTTCTAAAATTCTGTTGTTATTCCACTCATTCTTTTCTTTGATGCTTTTTCAATGAAATTCGATGTATACTCATAAATCAAATGCTGTTTCAAGAGGAAGATCCCGATGTTAGTGTTACCATGATGTCCCAATTTTTAATCGAAATGACTTGTATACATTTCATTAACAACTATTCCGAGTCATCCTGAAGCAGTAGGAAAACAATCTTATTGGCCGAAACAATGCGACAGAACTACGCTTGAATAATTAGAACCATTGACAGTCTTGCTAAACTCCATAACAAGCAAGTCCCATTATCGGAAGCGGATAATCGACCCCACATCATTTCTTTTTCCATCAAGGCTGACAGAATCAACCACCAAACCGAAAACTTCTCATCTTCATATCTGAGATGCCCTCCTGATGGATTTCTTGTACACATATAAAACTATTACCGTACTGAAAAATTAATGGTGAAATAAACCCCAATCATGAATTATTTTTGTATCTTAGAGCAGCATACTCAGCTTACATATTTAATTTGCCCTATTTTTTACATTTTGTTTTTAAACTATCCATGCACAATATCATCATTTTACAGGAGAATTAGATTTTGCATTAAATACAAATATCTTCTTTTTTTAGCTCACTTACATAAAACGTGTATAGCAGTCCAATTTTTGATGATATATTGTTAATAATGGTTTATATGCCAAGCGATATTTGCCAAGGCTTGGAAATATATTTTGGCGATATAGACCAAAATAATAATGGTTACATCGTTTTGCATTCTTTCATAAAGTCATGAGATATATTACTGTACATATGTGAATATTAGGATTCTTTTTAGTGCTTAGAAATTTGCAAAATAGTTGTAGGTTTCTGCATTTTCTAAAAATTAATATGAAAGTTTTTGTTATTGTAAGGCTTTTATAACAATCATTATCAACAAAAATGTGAAAGCGATGCATTCTGCACAATGGCAGTCAGACTGGATATAGGAGAGGAAAGGTTTAATAAAAGAAGACATATTATTAATGCTTGTTAATCTTTCTATCATGCATTGAATAAAAATGATTTTTAGATAACTAGTGGGTGGGTTTTATGTATATTTTCCAAGTCTTGAAAAAAGTCAAATCTTTACTAATCAAATAATGGTTGAAGAGATTAGTATTTTATACATTTCCATATGATTTCATATTATTATAATGCTATGCATTTCTGATATAGTAATTAATTTAAACGTACTTATATTATTGATATTAGAACTAGCTATTTATTCTGCAAGTTCGATTTTCATAAAATTGTGAACATATACATTTTGACGTATGTGCATGATAATTCACTATAAAATCAGTGGGATTTCCTCGCATGTTCTTTAATAAAGGTGTTATCCTCCTGCCCCTCCCCAGTGTAAAATTTTAGATATTGAGTAAGGCCCTGAATTTCTTGCTTGGCACTGGCGAACAATAGTTATGAAATAGTGATCTTGGCGTGAAGTTAGAATTTTACCGCATCTATGGTGTAAACATGACAAATAGTTTTTTTTTTCGATTAATACCTGACATGCATTATTAGAACCGAAAATTGAATTTGTATTCTAAAACCAATTTTTCTCTTACCGATGAAGACAAAAATTTAACACTATAATTGTAGTCACAAAATCATATACCAAATTTCATATATTTAAATCTTTACGTTTTTGAATTATCGCGTTTACATGCTTATTAAAATGCAGGCAAGCAAAAGGGCCAACCATTTGACGGATTTGGTTCTATATTTAATAGTTATCTGCATTTTAAATATTAAATTTGAGCTGAATTTCATCCAATTAATTTTTATCGCTTTATAATAATCATGTTCAGCAAATCAAATCCTCTGAATTTGCTCAAAATTTGATAGAAAGCTACAAATGTGATATATCAAATTTTATCCGTCTAGCTTTAAATTATTCTGAGTTATTATGGTCACAGATAAACAGATATAATATCAAAAATCGAATCAGGAAAGGGGATATAAAACGAAATCAGGAAAGGGGATATAAAACGAGAAGATTTATCAAAATCTCGAGTTCGAATTTTTTTTAAAAATTGCATATAAGAAAGTAAATAACAAAATCTGTAATCTTCTTTTCTTTTTAAGAACATTTTTTGAATTTCTAAAGCAAATGCCGATTATAGCAATCATTTGCTTCGAAGTGAAAATCCTAATGATCTAATTGCGGTTACAGAGGCTGAGAGTTTTTTTGTAAAAAAAAATCAAGATATTATGATGATTTTCATTTCGAACTATATGACTAAAGCCTACTGTCTTGCGACAGTATAAAAAATAGTATAAAAAAAGATTTTAAAACCTATATTGTATAGTAATTAATTAAGAAAGAATAAAACAATTAAACTTATATTTCGCCGAATTTTCTTATATTGGGTCATATGCTACAAAACTGTACTATACCTGCCAACCTATCAACATAAAAGCAGAAAATTAACCGGCAGAACTGGTCCCCTCAAAGCTTTCTCGAAAATTCTCTAATAAACTTGCCATTCCAGAAAGCGCCTTGCAAGGCATAGGCTAATGCATGAAGAAATATTAACTTTAGTCTTACTTGAATTTGGCATCTTTATTAAATTTATCGTGCGATTTTTGGCGAGGTTTTGGCGCCTAATCCCTACTGCATGGTTAATAGTCTCCGAAAATCGGATTTGTGTTTTAAACATGTTTCTCTTAATCGACTAAACGAAAATTTAACACAGAGCTATATTTGTCCCATACGAAATTCCATACAATCTCATATAAAATCCCATACGAAATTTGATATCTTAAATCATTTCTTCTTTGATTTATCACATTTATATGTTTCTGAAAGTACAGAGCGACAGACGGTCAACCCGATATTGAATTTGGCTCAAAATTTGAGAGTTGTTTACACTATAGATGTTAAATCTATGTGCGAATCTTCTCTATATGGTTATCTTCGTTTTGAAATTATCAAGTTAAATTATAATCGAACAGCTGGACAGACGAACTTTTTGATGTATAAAATTTGGAATTGAATGGATTACACTCAAAATGTGATAGAAATCTAAAAATTTGGTGTATAGACCGTATACCAAGTTTCACCTGTCTAACCCGAAAGGTTTTTCAGTTATCTTTGTCATAGACAGACAGACATTTGCCAAAAATATATTTTTCAAATTCAGGAAAGTCTAAAACGTGCAGATTCACCAAAATTTCGATTTCGAATATTTTGATAATTATTAAACTTTATCTATACTACATATATGAGAAAGTACAAAAAAATAAAAAAAGGACGTGTTTTACCCGTTTATTTAGATACTTTTTTTTTGCTTAACAATAGAAAACAATGTTTCTTTCAACGAAGGCTTTATTTTTTAACAATGTCTTTGTTTAGCAAATCAGGATAATAGATACGTATGCACAAAACTCGTAAATAACCATTTTGCAATTACTTGTCTCAAACTCATCTTACTTACATCAAACAAAATTCTCTTCTATAAATTCGCCAAAATAATTTCATCCAGCAAATTAGCCATTGAAACACAAAATAAAATTGCGACGGATTAGTTGTTGATATAACAATTCCGAAGCAGAAGCATAAAGCTCTTTGAAAGAGAGCAAAATAAAATATTTTTTTTTATGTTTTTATGCTGAAACAAAACATGGTTCAGCAAAATGGCAGCGGAAATCCTGCTAGGGTAGTTCAACCCCCCCCCCCCCCGAGTTCTAAATTACCTTTTGCTGCTCGTCTCAGCGAAACTTTTTGCTCGTTGCCTCTTTTGCCGTTTCGCTCTGGATGACGATTGGATTTCTCTTTGTTTTTCCAATAGAAAGGACGTTTACAGGGAAGAATCCAGGTAACATTTTACTTGGTCGATCATGAAGTGGAATGTGTCATTTGACAGTTTGAGAAAGATTCAGTTTTAAGAAAGTACCTAAGGTAGAAAGTAATAAGGTAGTAGTCGTTATAAATAAATATTTGTTTATATTTTGTGTTGAAACATCATAAGCAATACTTAATTACAAGCTAAAATATTCCGGCATTGAATAAAAATCGGAGAAAGATATAATCAATTGATCACAAATTCAAACGTGTCGTTCGACTCAGCTTT
Organism: Argiope bruennichi; assembly: GCF_947563725.1. Classification (NCBI taxonomy): domain Eukaryota; kingdom Metazoa; phylum Arthropoda; class Arachnida; order Araneae; family Araneidae; genus Argiope; species Argiope bruennichi. The sequence continues at coordinate 102,815,624 of NC_079158.1, forward strand.
GAAAAAGATTCAATTAAAAAATTGAGCAAAGTTATTATAAGCAAATACTTGTTTATATTTCATCTTGAAAAATCATAAGCAATATTTAATTGCAAGCTAAAGTATTCCAGCATTGAATAAGAATCAGAGAAAGATATAATCAGTTGATCACTAATTTAAAGGTGGTATTCGACTCAGCTTTGAAAAAGATTCGGTTTACAAAGTAAGCAAGGTTAAAAAGTAAAGTTATTATCAGCAAATGCTTATTTATATTTCATATTGATGCATCATAAGCTTTTAAGCTGAGCAATATTTAAATACTAGCTGAAACATTCCGGCATTGAATAAAAATCGAGGAAAGATATAATCAGTTATAGTCATTCGGCAACGAAAGCTACATACTGCATCTTTTGGTCCTGTTAAATAATTCTGAGTACTATTATAAGGTATTAAAAGGTATTTGATATTTTTGAATCAATTTTAATTTTAACCCTCTTAACCGTCCAGAAGCTGTTTCAATATATAACATCTAGAAACACGCATTACGACATTCAGGGCCTCCTTTTTTTCTTTATACAATATTATTATTTTTTTCTGCTGTTTTATTTTGGTTTTCTTTAATTTAAGTAAATTTCTTTTAATTTCACTTACTTTGAAGAGCTAAAATAAGAATCGTTATAACACAAATTTCTGTATATACATTTCTTCTAATTTTCGTTATTTTTTTATTTTTCCTCTCTTTTTTATTAATTGTGTGTCCTTAGGAAAAGGACAAATTCATAATTAAATAATAAATATTTTGTTCTAATTTTAAAGAAATGTTTGATGAGATAGAAAATAAAGAAAATTATATTTAAAATTACATATTATGAAAAATGTAATATTAATATTAATAAACTAATAAATTACTAAAAAATAAACTTTGCAAGTATTTTATATATTGCAGAAATCTGGTTAGAAATCCAAAGTTAAATATTTTGATAAAGTTGCTAAAAAAAGACTTGTATAAATAGATCTTAGCGTGGTTGTATCACTTCATATCATTTTAAAACAAAAAAATTGGCAAATAGTTGTTATTTACAAAACTATTATGAAAGATATTTCGAATATGTTAAATTCGATAACACACCCAAAGATAGCACATTCCGTTTTGCATAGCATTGACCTCCAATTTAATATTCTTTGAAATTCCAAAATTATTTTTTCTTTCTTTCTTAACTCTTTACATTTAAAGCTTTTCTTTAAATTTAGAATTCCTGATAGTTCAAAAAGTTTATTTGTTGAGGCGATGTATGGGTTTTGAAGCATTTGTTTTGTTTACGGCGCCAAAACAAGACTGCAAAACCCTTTTTTTTAAAAATGTCTTTCGGGTAAATAGTTGAAATCCTGCAGTTTATCCAGTTCAAAACAGATTTAAAGATGAATTTTTCTTCCATTCTCATTTATTTTTCTTTATTTGACCCTTTGACTTCTTAGGCATGTCATTCCATTCAAATCTAAAAATTGCTTATATCTGTTTTGAAGTATCTTTCCCGCATATTTCTGCAGTTGTTGACACTCTTATCTACAATATTTTCTGTTATAAACACATTTTCTTCCACGCAAAAGCAATGAATTATTTCTATTCTGTTTCCCTTTTATCTCTTTCATTTTATTCACCTGAACCATATTGTGGCATACACTTCAGCCACCAACAAGCAATTCCTCAAGATACATATTACCCTAACTACCTTCCTTTGAGTCATGAAAATGATGACCTACACAAAAGCAATACACCTTGTGCACAACATTCTTTCTTCTGAGGTGTGTTGCATTCCATCCACCAACAAAAGCAGCCAACTTCGCCAAGTATGCAAGTCTCTGGAGACAGACTCGAGCTCTGGTGGGTTTGGCGGATGGCAGTTTCGAAGCCATCATCAAGGAGACTTGCTCAATGCGAGCGTTCCGAGTTTGGGGAGAGAGGAAAAATGAGCAAAAGAAAAAAAAGAAAGAACAAAGAATTGTTCTTTTCACAGCTCCACCCCGTTATCGACAAACTGGATCGACTCGAAAAAAACCCTCTCCTCTCTCGCTCCTCGCCAAGAACTCTTCTTCCCAGGGACGGGCTTTTGCCAGGGTCGTTGACGTTCCTCTTCTAGAAGGCATTTTGGTCTGGGAAAATAAAAGAAGGAAAAAAGATAGGCGGGAAAAGAAATGTGGCCAAAAGGAGTGTAATTTCCACCTTTCTCTTCCAGAAAGTAAGAAAATCGCTTTTGTGGAGAAACTCGGCTGAAGACATCAAATGCGCAGAAAAGAAAAAAAGATGAAAAGTTCAAGTAATCATATGCAAGTTTCCTGAAAGGGTTTTCAATACGTGATTGCTCGCTATCATTTGCGGATACCATGTCATACAGTAGAGGAAAAAGATATCTGATATATCATTCATATTTTTCTGTATATCCTTGTTTGGTACAAACCACATGCTTTAGAAATTGAGAACATGAACTAAAATTTTTTGAAAAAATATTTTTGTTATATTTTAAGTCTATTGTCCATGAACTCCTTTGGAAATAATGTTCTTTTTATGAGCAATATTGATATTCGTTCTTTATCCAAAAATTAATCTTGGGAAAAAAGCGAAGCGCCACCTTTTCCATTGAAATATTTTTATGAGCCTAATAAAAAAAATTTTCTGCGGGATAATTTGCTGCAAACTTACTTTATAAGAAGTCTTAGTATCTCATATTTTTGCATGCAATTGCTTGAGGCATGAATCTATATAAGTAAAGTTTGCAAAAATTTCATGCACTTGAATTTTTTTACCATTTTAAAGAATGATTAGTGCATGAATGGTCCGTGCAACACATATAGTGCAATGGGTAATTCGACCAGAAAATGTTGTATATGTTTGATGGCCACGCCATTTTATATTTTTAATTTTTGCAAATTCAGAGAGAGCAAAATTACTAGATTAACTATATTTATAAATGCACATGCGTATATTATACATTATGTTTGTATGGTATACCACGTGCATTCGTTTAATCTTTATTTTTTTTAAAAAAAAGACTTTAAGAATTTAATCTTTAACTTTTCTTGAATGCTCTTCGATAATTGTATCAACCGGCTTTAGAAAAGTTAATTTTACAAAGAAACTTTAATTTTTTTACATAAATTCTTAAGAACTTTTTCATATTGAACCAAACCTTCCCTATTTCTGTTATATAATATATCAAAATTTTAATAAATCAAAGGCATGGCAACAAAAACCAAAAATGAACTATCATAAACCATAAAAGAATAATATAAATATTTGAAAAAATGCACAACTGAAAAGAAAGATGTAAAGAACATGAGATAAATATGATGCATACATACAAATTATTTCTAATAAAGTATTGTTTTAACTTTTACTCATCGTTATTATACTAATTGACCATATCAGACAGCAATACGTAAATAATATATTTTAACCACATGTAAAGTCATAGACATGAATGTCAAAGTGTTGAACTAAACATAAGAATATCTCTGGAAAAAAAAGATTGTCTATTTTTTTACCCCATGTGATATTTTCCACTTGAAAATGTCGCATGTTCTAATTCATCTTGCCCATAGAAGAAGAATATGCATGAAAAATAAGATGCCAAATCACCAGGGCAGGAAAACTTCCGAGACAAAATTAATGATTAGTTCTGGCACTCTCTCTTGCACGTCTGCTGCGATCCAAACCCAAAATTCTGAACCAATCATAGTAATTAACAAAGTTCCAGGGAGGAGGGTGTATAAGAAGTCGACAGTACGTCATTACAATCGTCGCAAAGAGCAAAAAAGCAACACATCAGAAGTGAACGCCGCCTGGTGAAAACAAGTGTCAGAGATCAAAATACAACAGCGGCGTTGTCAGGCGGTTACAGCAACAGTCCGAAGTCCGCCCATCAAGTGGCAAGTGCCCGGAATTACAAGCCTGCCGGAATTAATGAGTTTCCAAAGCACTACAACTCCATCACTACAGTTCGTGTCGACCTGCACTTGGGTGCTCTCCTTCAAATAGTCGTCAGTCATGAAACACCATTTCGTCAGGCCCTTTTTTTTTCTTTCTTTTTTTTTTTTTTTTTTTTTTTTCTTCTCTCGCCAGCACCCTTTCTTTTTTCATTATTATTTCTTCTACTGCTTCGGCAATTATAACAGAAGCCGAGGAAGAGTCCGGCGATGAAAGTCTGGCACGCGATCCCGAGTGGTTCGGGTCCGGCATAACTCGTTGACGTACCAATATTAATGGAAGGTGATGCACTTGCCGGGATTTTATTGGATGTTAAAGAGAGTTAGTTCTCGGCGGTGGGCAAATGACATCCCGGCACGCTTAATTGGATGTTAGCAAGTGCTGAAATCAATTAGTGTCCCATTTCAATCAATGGACTCGCTCGGTGCTAATAAATGATAGCAACCGCCCGCCTGTGATTTGTAGTCCAGTTGCCGCTTTTCATTGATTTGAGAGGAGTCCGTATTCGACGCTAACGAGGAACAGACGCAATGCTAATGAGGACATAAAGTGTGCTGTCCAAATTAATCATTCGGCATGCGATTCCCGTTCCGATCTCTCCCTGCCTCCTTTAAATTGCTATTTGTGCGAATCCGGTCATTTGAGTATTTTGTTTTGATATTGTTAGAAGTATGTAATGGCGATATTTTATTGCAATGACAAAATCCTCTGTAATTAGCCACTGACTAGTTGTTCATTTTGATAATAATTAGTTTTCTGGCAGAAGTTGTATCAAAAAGTGAAATTTTAAATCACAGACTGCAAGGGGAATGGGTAGGTTGGTTAGTGTGGTTTATTGGTACAAGAGACATATTTTACAATGTTGTGCCAAACGTATGGTAAAATCATAACAGATTATAAATTAACAGTCAAGAAAATATAAATGCAAATGTATAAAAAAAAAAAATGTACAAAATATGACAATGCAAATAATAAAAAGTCAAGATTGCAAAATATTAATTACTTGATATAAAACATCATTGCGGTATTAAATTAATAAAAAAATATCCACAAACAAAAAAATTCTAAACATAAGTGAACAAATCAATTGTTTTTTTAAAATTTTCTGGTGATATTCTTCACCCACCAAGTCTTGTAGAGTTAATGATAATGACTTAAAAGAGTGAAAACAATGTAAGTTTTAAAACATGAGCACTCGATTAAAATGTGCTTGACATTAAACATTTTTTGCACACTGACACCCTTTCGCCAAAAATGATATGCCTGTGAGTGAAGCAAGATGTCCTGTACGGAGACTGTTCAACTTGACATCAACCTCTTATATAGGAAGAATAGGCCATAATCCAATGTTAGGTTTCACGGCATCATGCAATTTGTTTTAAATCTGTAAATCTTTTTTTTTTTTTTTTTTTTTTTGCCAAGTTATAAAGAAGGAAGAATGAGAAACAGCAAAAAAAAAAAAAAAAAAAAAAAAAATGCAACTAAGGTGTTTACGAAAATACTAAAACTGATATATTTTTTTTATTATAAACTACTTTTTTTAAAAGATGCAAAGCTTTTGCGAACAGTTATATACTATAATACCTTGATGCTAAAGGACCATGAATGCATACTATTAATAGACAAGTTCAAAATCTGTTATTCCGTTGAACATGCCTAAGACTGTTTTTAGACTATTTCTTCTTCCTTCAAACCATGCATTTTAACATAAATTTTGTACTTTTATTATTAGATGAAAAAAGTATTAACCCTGCCAGATTAAGAACTTGGAAAAAAATTTGGAAAATAAATTATTTGTTTTTACAATTTTGTTTATGAATTTTTAACTCAATGGAGCAATAATTTAACAGCACGACTGCAATAACTTAAGTTTTATCAATAAAATTTTAAAAAATAATTTGAAAGCATTGTATAAATTAATCATCTTTGGTTTTGCTGAAAACTTGTGGTTTATTTTGTTAATTTCTCAAATGGAAAAAAAAAAAAAAAAAAAAAAAAAAAAACTGAATTGCACAAAATATATAAATTAATTTAGAAGTAAAATAGTGTGATCCAGAATCTGTATCTGTCGTTCAAACTGATGATCCAAAATCTGTACTTGTCATTCAAACTCATATTAAAAATCGATTTATTCCATCATAGCTAATCAATTTTTGCATCTTATATAACAGTGATAATGATAGCTTCGATTATGTAAATCTGTCAACTGAAGTCTCTGTTAACCGAATGTTATAAGAAAATTGGATCATATCTACATTACTATTAGAGTCAATTTTCGAACTTGTAAACAGTTCTATCAGGAGATAATCTTTCGTAACTCATGAAGTCAATTAAAAGAAGAACAATGTTTGCTGATTTTAATGTGCATCTTTTATGGGGGGTTTTTTTGTTGTTATTTGCTGTGCTGTATAATATGTGCTTTTTTTTATCAATAAAGGATAAAGTGAAATTATTTAAATATATACATGAAGCTTTAAAAAAAAGCATATTTTGTTGTAAATTTTAGCATTTATTTACAAAAACTAGAATTGTTCTAGAAAAAAAAAATTGCTTCAATTTTTTCTTTTTCTTTGTAACATTACATGTGTAACGTATCTTAGAATGTAACTATTATTCAAGAATTTTATTCAAAAATAGAATTTTTATGTGTAATATATGAAATTATCTACGAAATTTTGAAATTTTTTAAAAAAAAATATTTATATTAAGCAATCATAGATCCACTTCTAAAGCATTCAACATCAAAATCCATAGTTCATTATATTTTGAATAACATAACGAGTATTAATTATATATTTTATTAAAATATCTTGATTATTTTTTGAGATATGATAATTCTCGTACAGTACACTTATGAAAAAAAAAATCTATTTTTCAGAAAAATGCATTTAAAATTTTCAAGTGATTATAAATGAGCATCACTTACGTTTCAATAGCTTAGCTCAATATAACTCGGCTTCTGATTGACATAGAGACAAAATAATTATATAACTGGAAACAGAAACGTATATATTTTTGAAACTGCATAAATAAAAATGTAAATTTTCATCTAAATTCATATTTTTAACCTAGTCGGATACCTTAAGCATTTCAATATTATTATAAACCAATCCATACATTTTTTTTTTTTTTTTCATTTTTTGAAAAATTTGAGAGTTACTAGAAAATTTCGCTTAGTGGAAATATTCTTTTTGAAATCCTTGGAAAAATCTGCAAAGAAACAGAAAATAAATGACATTTACGAATCCACTTACCACCTTAACAGGAATGAATATTGTCAAAGATTTATCTATTGTACCATGTGCATTTGCATTCTTTCTAACAAACTAACAAAAGAATTGCTTCTATATCTGACAAATTTCTTCCTGCAACACGTCATCCATTAAGCAAATTCTTAGTTCTAAGAATTGACAACTTCACTTACTTCACCCATTTTTTTCAAAATTGATAAATATTTCAAAACAGGCATATAAATAATTTGATATATCTTTAAAAAGTTTAATTATGTGTAGTACTTGCGGACTGGACAACGGCAAACCACATTGAAAGAAAAGAAAACATGATTCAAAATTTAGTCTTTTTTTTTTTTTTTTTTTTCTCAAACTATTAGAGGAAATCCACTTCTGAGAAGCGACGTTTTATTTAATTCAGATTAGATATTTAAAAATGAATTCAAAATACTATTAGAATAAAATTATTTACATGTAATCTTACAACCTTTTTACTGTTACGGTCATCAGAAAATGCGTCCGAAGACAAAACATTTTATAAATTTTATAAAAATAAAAAAAATAAAAATAAAAATTATTGCTAAAAACAACAGTTCCTGAAATGACATACTATTAGAATTTTCAAAATTACAAGCTCCTGTTCGTGAATATATAGCGAAGGCTTGAAGAAAACGGTAATCCAGCTCTGTCATTAATTTTGTTCCCGGCAAAGCAGTCTGTATTGGTGATCTAGCAAAATTCGACCTTGGCCCATATTCCGTAGAAATAAATTGCTTAGAATAACTATTATTATTCGTTGCAATGAAAGCAAAAAGAAAAAGAAGGTCATTATTCGCGGAGTCACCGAAATTATTTTCCCATCTCTTGTATCCGAATGTTCTGAGCAATTTTGTACCATTATATGCATATATTGTATGTAAATACGAATTTGCGTATATATATAAACAATTCCCAAAATCAAAGCCTTAATCAAGGTGCTTATTAAAAACATCGTTTCTGTCGATACATTGTTTCTTTTCATTATGATTGATGAATTTGAGAGTGACATTTGTTTTGTTAATTTATCGAATCCGATGTAGTTGTTTGTAGTTGATGTAGACTGCTATTTGAAATGAATACGTTTTTATAACTTCATTTAGAGGGAATAATACCATTGAAGGAAAGTGAATATTTACATACAAATGATACTGCAAAATGATTCGAGAAAGGTTGTTTATTCCTTGTTTGTATGCATTGCTTGATTATGTGTATTACTCGCGAAAGAGTCAAAATATTTTCACAATAAAATGTTATTAATACGCAATTCTATTAAGTCTAACCTCCTAAATGGATGGATAAATAAATGCAAGGCGATATTTAAATAGCCATAGGAAAGAGATTTAAAAATGCTAATAATAATATTATCAAAAAAATTTCGTTGAAAAATTTGGAAGAATTTTTGAAGATTCTTATTTTTATTTATTTGGATATAATAATGAATCAGATTATTTTGATTTTTATTATGTTATGATTATGTTATGATTTGATGCTAAAAATATCAAAATAACAATACATAATTTTATACACATCCATTACTTGATAATTCTATTCCAATATTTGGGAAATAGGTTTAATTCATTTTTGGGTTATAAATTGGTAAAAGCCTTGGTTCGGTCAAGACAAAAGCAAATGTTATTTTAAACGCCATTTATTTTATTGAATTGAAGCCTACTGCATTAAATATTAAATAACATTAGAATAACCATTTTATATCCTGTTCGAGAGTTCCAGTAAGCTCTTTGCCTGAGAAGTCTCATCACTATACTCTACAAAATTCAAATCATTTAGATTTGTTCCATTTCTTTATTTCTTGTGTGAATGGTTTGACTTTACATTATATTATTCTTAATCACAATTCCTAATTAATTATAATTCTTAATCACAATTCCTAATTAATTATAATTCTTAATCACATTCTTAACTAATTGTGTGCGTGCGTGCATATACACGCACACACAAAATTAATGTCGCGGCAACATTTGACGCATTTAAGCGCCATAATTTAAACAATAGAAAATATTTAACAGTATATTTCAAACCATTAAAAAAAAGAATTGTTAATGTCAGCTATTTTTCATGTAATTTTACTTAAAATCATAATTTAAAAAAACCTTAAAAGAGTTGAAAAAAAAAAGGATTTTGCACAATAACATGCTTGTTTAATAAAAAAAAAAAATCCTTTAAAATTTTGAAAAGCACAAGCACTTTCTTATCGTGTACTTACAACTCTACAAATAATTACATGCCATGATTGGCAGCACTTCTCCCTATATAGCGTTTTGCACGATTTTATATTACGTATGTCACATCACGTAGTTTGTAAATAAGTGTAAACATTATCATGTTGGAAACATGTTATACAATTAAATGTTCTCCAATTATAGTTAAAATAATATCGAATTAGAAAACCGATATCTTATATTGTATATATATATAAATGCAATACAAAATTTCGAAGTTTTATGTTTTCCCCCGTGAATTAATATGCTAATCATTCTGAAAGAATGTAGGAACAGTTGTCTAGGCTTGGGCCTTTTCTTCTCCACGAAATTGTCCAACTTATAAAGAGTTAATCAGTTAAAAGATGTTGTAAAGATTATCTTGTTTTCTGTATCATGAAAACAAAGGAACTAAAATTTTATAACGAAGAATTACTTTCAGTTCTTTAGAAAACATCTCCTGTAAACTTAAAATTTAATTGAAAGTTTTCAAAAAAGAGAGATTATTTTGTGGAATAATTAATAACATTTTATCTTGCGCTAAAAACATTGATTTAAAAAATTTACATTAATAAAAATATACTGCTCAAATATGTCTAGAACATATATCTATTAAGACTTCCTATTCTGTTGCTTGATTTTTTTAAAAAGAATAACCCCTATTAAGCGTTGGTATTTAAAGAGGGGAAAGACATTCCTCAGAAGATAACTTATTTGATGAAATGAATATTGAGATCATTGTTCAATATATTTCATAATATTTAGCTTAATGATGATCCATTTCTTTCAGAAAAAAATGGAATTAAATGTAATGTCTGTATTTTACATTGTTCAAAATATTAGATAATATTTGGTTTAGTAATTATCCATTACTTTCAGAACAAAAGATACTGAATTGGATGTGTATATTTTCTCTTATCTAATGAATCACTTTTTTTCTTCCAGAGACAACAGACAATGGTATGCCTCGTCGACTGAGGACAGCTTACACAAATACGCAACTCCTGGAACTTGAAAAGGAGTTTCACTTTAACAAATACCTATGTCGTCCCCGTAGGATCGAAATCGCTGCTTCTCTCGATCTTACAGAGCGCCAAGTCAAAGTATGGTTCCAAAACAGGCGTATGAAACACAAGCGCCAAACTCTGGTTCCAAAAGGTGAGGATGACAAAGATGGACACGATCGAAACTTGGATAGTGGAAGCGATATAGCTACAGGTGGCGATAGCAATGAACCAGACTTGGACAGTGATCATGGAATGCCATCAAGAACACCTGATAATTCAAATACATCGAAAGATATCCTTAATCTGGATAGTGACGCTGGTGAATCTTGTTGCGCACCATCACCAGCTAAGTCGGACGCAATTAGCACACAAGACAGTGAACAGCCATTGACTGCCTTGAAATCGCCTTCTGTTCTTTCCAGTGTTGTTGCATGTCCAGCAATGTCTCCTTCCACTTTAACTGTGGAGAGGAGATCAACTCCCAACAAACAACAATGCGATAACAGCAGCCTATCTGTTGATGAGAATCGTCTGCCACCTGTTGTTGCAAATACCATGAATGTACCCATGAGTCATAGTACAGTTTGTGATAGTATTTCCCCACAGACTCCTGTAACCAGAGTACTTTGTGGATACAATACGAATACTACAGAACCAGCTCCAGCTAAGTTGCCTACTCAGCGAACGCTGGATTCGAGAGTTCCGCCTAACCCAGTTGTATTTCCGACCACTACACTCACTAAACCATCCAGTGTTCCTTATTCCACATTGTCTCAAGAAAACTGCACTAATAATCAGGTAACTCCGTCTCCCAATCAACAAAGGCCCAGAATGTACCCTGGGCCTTATCCACCCGATCCAGGTATAGGTGTTTATACTCCTACAGGTCCAGTGGCTACATCACCACATAATGGACCGACATTTTGCTATCGTACACCTCCTCCACAGAATCATCACTCTCAACCATTGCAAAATCCCCCTGTAGAAAATTCTTCTTATAGTTCCCATATACAGCAGAGGTCTTATAAAGGTCAACATCAGAACAGTATGCCTTTCTATCCCAGCTCGGGAGGACAGTCGACTGTTCGACAGAATTCGAATCCTCAGCATCTTCCAAATCCATGCAACACTCATCCGAACAACGTATATAATGTCCAGACACGCAATCCTCAGCTTCCTCAGGATCAATCTATGATGGCTCAACATCAACATTATCCTCAAAGGAATTCTGTGCAGCATAATCATCAAAACAGCTATGTTTACAGCAATGAGTCGAATAGCTCGACTTATAATGTTTCTGAGTATAGTCAAGCCAGAGGGTACGAAGCCTACCCTCAACAACAACAGACGCAGCAAAACATTGCCATGAGCAATGATTACATGAACAGTGTGCCCATGGGCAACCCAGTCCGAAACAGCATTGGTGCCAATGGGTACTGTTATCCTGCGTATAGAAACGAAGGTTACAGTGATGGCACTGTTATGATGCCGCAGCAGCAGGATATGCAGGGAATGTTTTATGATATGAATAGTGCAAACACGGAGGAATCCAGCCACTCTTATATGTCTCAACAACCCAAAACGAACATGTCACAAGATTCTGGGTATTACGAACTTCCTAATTCAGTTCAAGAAGGTGCCACCATTCCAGACTTCGTCGAACCTCAAGAGAGGTTCAGTAATCAGACGGACGATTTTAATTATAACTGTTTCAACGAATCAGACTGCTATTCAACGAATACAAGCTGTAGCACAAACGATTTTAATTTTTTGAACATAGCCAACGATTACTGTAGTCCAGAATATTATCAACTAAGCTGATAAGTTTTTAAAATTTTGTTTGGAAACGGCTAAAAACACCTGCATGCCAGTTACGATTCGAAAGGGCATCGCTTTCGCTATGAAGGAATGGCTATATTTGCTTACAATAAATATAAGCATGCGTATTTTAAAAGATTTTAGAAATTATCAATGATGAAAATTTAAAAGAAAAGAATGAAATTTTCCTTATTCGAATTTTGTGCTTAAAAGTGCAAAAGCAAGAGGCGTAATCCTCTTAACTAGAGTCTGTAGAGGACCTAAAAATCTATTCGACATGAATACCTGTGCTAAGTCTGAGTGAAATTGCGGCATTAGGCTAGGAAGAGACATCAAGCCAATTTTGGGCTTGTGGCCTTACGTTACCAAAAAACCAAAACTTGCGTTACAAAAAGCACGCCTTTACTGATACAATATGTCGTCATTTGTTTATATTATTTAACAGGAAAGAATATAGGAACTGTTTTTCATGACCTGAAATTTATCTCTTGATACCTAACCTATTATTTTGAATAAAACGCGTTTAAATTGTGCCAAAAATAAAATGTGAATTGGGAAAATATGGCATAGGAAACAAGAATATGTATTAAATATTTCATTGTTAACTATGTTTTATGAAGGAAAAAATATACAGCATAACATTGCACTCCTTCAGTTTTTGAAATTAAAAAAAAATAAAAAAAATTATTCAATATAAAATAAAGTATATTTATTTATTTAATACCAAATGGGAAGTAATGGTGCAAAATGGCGGAAAAAAGTTTCTCTGTGCAAATTTTGCTTCATCTATACTTTTACGGTTCGGATAGAGAATATATACACTCACATATTTGTTTTTATTTGCGGGTTGTTTTTAGCCAAATATTGTAAATTGTAACTCTTTGTAGTTTGTAAATAAATTGTTGGAATTTGTACAGGAAATTTAAACAAGAGCAGCAAGTATTGCAAGGCTGCTTTCTCTGTTGTAATTGTGCAAACCTGTAAAGATAAAGAAAAATGTTTGTGACTGTATTATCTATGTTGTATCCTTTGTGAGTTTCTGGATTTTTTTTTTTTTTTTTTTTTTTTTTTTATCACTGTGAACAGAAGAGGAAAAAGGAAGCAAATTTTTTTTTCAGCTATATAAATGAAATTCATATCAGCTACATAAATGAAATGAAATTGTTGAAAAAAATTACCTCACATTTACACTCAATTTACGCTTAATACTTCATGGCTCAAGTTTACAAAATTAGTCCTTTTATCATTTAATTCATTACCTTCTTAGAAAACAAAATCTAATTAAAAAAGCAACTAGCATCGTATATCATTCGAAAACTATTCTTAGACGATTTAAAGGAATGAATTTTAAAGAAATATTTACAATTACCTTCATTTAGTTTAATTCAATTCCTGTTTAGTTATAAATAGCGACAACTGTGGTGGTTGTAAACTGAAAACTGAGACAGATCGTATTACATCAGAATGACATGGCATTCACCTAAGTGGCATAAAAATACCTCCATGAATTGTAAGCCTCCGTTCGTAAAATGCAAAATTTTATCACACAAAATGTCTGTTATTGGCGTTGGAAACTAAACTTTATTTTCACATACTTTTAAATTCTTGATAATTGTATTTAAGATTATAATTCAAATCTAATAATGATACACATCATTATCTTCCTGATATTTCTATCATTATATCTTGTATTGACGATTTGAATCGTCACTGACTACAATTCTAAGAAATTCAAATGGGTTTTATGTGTACATGTGCACAAATAATTAAAGATGGCAAAAGCAAAAATACCATTTATTTAGCTTCTAACATGAAGAATGAATTTTTCTTTATATTTTATTGGTATAATTTTTTTTTACTAAAAAATTTAGGCATTATGAAAATGTAAACTACTCCCATACAGTAACATAAAGCTGGATTAGAATGCATTTGAATTTGCTAATCCATCCCTTTGCAATTCAAGAACATTCAGATCTGTAATTTGCTGTTTTATAAGATATCTAATCTTTCTAGAAATTTTAAGTATATTGAGTAAAAGATTTAAATAATGTCAGAAAAGGGTAATATCGCAATGAACTTAGCGTGAAGTATGTGCACGTACAAAAAATATCTATCTGTAAATTCTTGGAATATTGGCAACATTTCGGTAATGTGTAATAACAAACATTCGTTACAGAGATAAATACAACGCTTTGCCTTTTTTTAAAAAAGTCTCTGGAAAAAATCAGACAACAAGTAAATTACTCACTTCAATATAATGATATATTCAAACACATTTTTATTTAATTGTATGTTTTACGTTTTTATTAATATTAAATATAATTATAAAAAAAAACATAGACGTCGATACATAATCCTAAAATCATGAGGCTCTGGTGTTCTGGAACTGGATAATAAACTGGAAAGTTCAGTCACATTCATAATAAATTCTAATTTTGAATGAATGCTTAGAATTTTTTTATATTCATTCAATATTCCATTAAAATATCTGCAATCAGGGAATAAAATATATAAATAAGATTAGAAATAGTTATTTCAGGAATATATATAAAAACATCTGACACTATGCAATACTTGAGCTATATCAATTATATACATTCATATTAGTGATTTAAGCCATAATATTTTCTCTTGTACATTCAGATCTGGTTTCATAAACAAAAGTATATATTAAACGATAATTTGCTGTCGAATCATCCTTGTAAGGGACGCTCACTAAGATCTTTTATATTCATACTCTATTTTTTCAGAATATCAGAATATTCATACTTATCGGATTTAAACTTATCGGATTCTTATCGGATTTAAAGTTATTGCATCAACATCACGTATTAAAATTAAAAGAATATCACAAGGGGCGACTTTACTAATTCAGAATAATGGGCCAAATAATGATATTAACTGAATTAACAGATTTTCAATTTTACTCCTTACAACCGTCCTCTTGTTGGGGGGCTGCCAGCTCAGGTGTCGTCCTCGTCATCTGACCGTGGTTCAAAATTATGAGGTCCGTCCCCAAAATAGCCGTCGTGTTGCTTTAAAACGGGACGTTAATATAACTAAACTAAAACTAATCCTCCTTACAACAGCAAGAAGTCGTTTGGACTGCAGCATATTAAATCTTAATCAAATCCAAACACGGAATATGCAATTGGGTTTGGATGGAATTGGCATTGAAACCGAGATCTTGCTGTAAAACATTAAGCCCTTTTACATATTAGAATATGACAGATTCCAGCCTATTTTACTCATCTTATGTATTTGTATTATCTAATACATTATGCGGATTTTTTAATACAAAAAGAAAATATACTAAAACTAGCAAAGCAAAAATATAGCAATCATCAAAATATTCGACATCCAGATTTTGACGAATCTCTATTCTAAGGACACCCTGAAACTGGAAAAAAAAAACAACGATTTTGGTACTATGAGGCTATTTGTACAATGATAACTCTGTTTCTCTACGGACTATAAAAATAAAATTTGGTAAATCACGAAATTTTCAAATTGTTTTGAAATAATGGATGAAATCGGTCTACTGTATCTCTGTTCGTCCGTCTATTCATATTCATTAAGGAACGGTACATTAGTAGCCAGACAAACGAAACTTAATACATAGATATCAGTATATAGAATTATCTAGCGCATCTCTAATGCTTGGTGGAGTTTAAAAATACTGTGGGCAATGAAAGATCCCAGCACCTGTTTTGGATTTTGAAACTCGAATATACGAATTTAATTACGGACCAAGATTTATTCATTTTTTTAAATGATGTGTTATAGCAAAGGTCAATGAACAGCAATTTTTATTATGCTGATTCATTAAATTCTCCCATCGCAAGGTAATTGAAAGCTATTTTTATTATTTTCTTTCAGTAATTTTTTTTTATTTGATAATGCCTTTTTTTTTCCTGTGTTAGTGGAGCACTATTTATTTCAATCCACTTTTAATGGTATTGTTTGTTGTTGTTACTCATTTTCTTTTCTTAGAAATCTGGATCTTTAATGTTACTATATTGTCACGTAGGTTCTTTAGTGTGGAACTCAATGACACACACAAGAAAGAGAGCTAAACCAATTTATTATCTCAACTCTGAAATGAGAACACAGTGACTGACAGATCTTCTGCTTTTATACTAGCAGAAAAAGTTCCAGAATACTTTTCTGGAGACAGTAAGAAAAGTCCAGAACACTTGTCTGGTAAACTAAAGAAATGTTCAGAATCTTCTGGAACATGAAATAAAGAAAGACATAAAATCAAGGAATTAAATATTTACACAGACTGTGAATTGCATTGTCTCTAGCGGGATTCAAACTTACGATCTCTTGATTCAGAGGCCAGTGCTATGACCATTCGGCCATGGAGAGTCGACTGCCTCTTTTCAGTGCAGCAATATATTACTTTTAGAATTTCCCTATAAATTATGGCTTTTTTATTTCTATCATATGAATGAATTTTTTATTACAACTTTCGCATAATTAATACGTGGCAAACAGATTTAAGATAGTTTAACAAAATAACAGTCCTTTAGACAGATACATTTTTGAGCATCATTAGGGATGTAAATCTGTCTCAAATTTCTGACAAAATCCGTTAAAAATGGATCCTTTATGACTACATTTGCATTAATTACTTGTACGGTATGTACAAGTATGTATACAATAGTATTAAAACAGACTTATACGAATGAAATTTGATTTGCGACTTTGCACCAACATTAAATAATTTATATCAGCTCTATATAAATAATAGTTATATTAGATATCAAATAGCTGTATTTTAGATGCAATATTCAATTGAAACACTGATAACAGAATATAATTTAACAAAATAATAATTGTTTATAACTTAACGGTTTTCAAATTTCATAGATACACTTGCCCAAACTAAGCAATTTATTTATTGTATATCTATTTATTTCATGAAGTTCTTCAACAAAGTTGTACTTTGTTGTACTTTACTGAATACAAGAAAAGGGTATCTACATTCCAGTCATCAATTTTCCAATTTTAAATCTTTTTTTTTCTTTTTCTAAATATATTTTACAAAGCAATGCATTTGAAACATTTATATATTTAATTATGCATTATTATACTCCTTTTATGATACACATTATTTCACATCGCTCATTTCTGTTCACGAGTGGTATGAGAATCAAAGATACTTTCTCAAAATTTTATCACACATTTCATAAAGTCAGGATCTTAATGTTGATATTTTAATATTAACATTATGTAGCTATCCGAGTTTTCACTTATATAATATTTTTTTTTTTTAGATTTCATCTATTTTTTTTTTTCTTCATATCTTTTGAATCTTTATCAGTCAACAGATGAGTCGTCATGAAATTGAGAGATATTAGCTTATTTAAGTTTATAATTGCATTTATCTTTATTTAATATGAGTAATATTTTTTTACTTATTCATCTCAATAACATTCATTTAGCTTCCTGAATGCTCCTGCGTATTTGATATACAGATTTATCGAGGAATAGAAAAATAATAAAACATAAAAGGAATAGAAAATCTTTTATCTATCTAAAAATCTTTTCGTGTTAGAAAAGATTTTGACTAGCAAAAGCGATATAAAATAACTTATAATAAGACCCACCATTGGCCAATTAACAAGACTTGCCTCGGCAATATTAATCAGAAAAAAAAATCATTCAATTCTTTGTGTGTGCTCTGAGCTAGCTTTATTCCAAATCTGGCAGACTGGTGTGTGCATCAGATTGGTCTGGACATTGAAGGTTTTTCTCAAAGCAAAATAAACGTGTGGACCAGTTCCTCCACTGAAGTCTTCCAATGAGGTTACTTATAGCATATTGGCCATATTTCAATTTTAGGTTCTTCAAAATTTAACTTAACAGAAACTATTGCCTTATCCCTGATCATGGTTCTTGAACACATTTCTAAAATTGTTTGGAAATTTCGGCATTAAGGTTCTAAATTCCAAATTCTTGTCTCCCGTACTTTATTCTAAAATGATGCAATTTATTTTGAACCTGCTATTATGCGTCATTAGTTTGAGTAAATCACTTCACTTGACATTGAGATATAACTATTTAATCGGTATCGTCTCTGACATTTATTTAACCTGATAACCGTAGCTAATATGCAAATATAAGAACTAAGACATGATATAAATACGTGTCATTATGTTTGTAATGTGGTTCGGTGCTGGTCTTGTAATGATCGTCTATGCATTTATAAGTTTTTTCACCATATCTGTAAATAGTTCATTATGTGTTTAATTTTATTTTCTCTTAATAAATTGGGTTTAAATTAAACCTTTCCTTTTATCGGACCAATCTTTGGAGACCTTTTATTTTTCATCATTTCTACTGCAGTACTCTAATATCAAACGGCTGAATCCATAGCCGTTATATAATATATCTCTTTAAACTAAAATATATAGGAACTAATTAGGACGTCCTTCCCACGATTTGAATAAAGGATACTTAACTACTGAGTCTTCATTTAAAGGTCGAAGATAGTAGATATGAGACCTAATTCCATCAAAATTCTTCTCGTGAGTATTAATTCTTCGATGGAGCAAACGCCCTTACGTCGATGAGAAATGAAAACTTCAGGAATAAAATGTCGACTTGTATATGAATCTCAGCATCTGACTGCTGTTCAAAATGGAGAAATCTATTCCAAATTGTGTATCCAAAACGGGATGCTAATACAGTTACCCGATACATATGTTTTGCTTAAAAGTTGGATAGTATAATATATTCGTTCAGCGAACCCAAGTAGGCGAAAGATATGTTGATTGATTTCATGGACATGCTCCAGATGGACACTGACGGCACAAATAATCACATATAACTAGCGATGCTCTGGGAATTTGCGTGGCGATTCTGAAAAGGTTGTAGACTTTGCTATCTGAAACTGGATGTCGAGATTTCAAATTAATCTTGGCAGAGACTTTCATTATCCAGATTACACTCAGCCGTGAGAATTTCTATTCTTTTAATTCCCTAAATACGCTAAATACCGACACAGGAGCTATAAATACCTTCCCTGTATTTTATATAAATAAATATTTTCGCTCAATGAATGAGCCGTGGTTTGCGCAACGATTTTCATGTCACTTGCACGTCACAAGCTATCGGTTTGTCTAAACAATCTACAATTTGAGTCCAAGCTGGTCTACGATGCAATGGTACAAAAGTACAGATATGATTAATCAATAACAATGAAAATTTATTTGACTATATTTCATATTTAATATCTGTACACATCTAATTTCGTAACAACTGCTCACATTTCTTGTTATTTGCAATCATGCAAGCAGCATAGCACGATAAATGATGTTTGACAGTTGGACAGTATTTGCTTACATATAGTTTCCCAGTAATTGCTTACATTTCTTTCTATTCGCTATATACGCTATACTGTGAAGGAACATTAAAGTGGCACAATATACGCTTTGTCACATCAGTTATCGTAGAGATTGCTCACATTTCTTTGCACTCATAGCTTATACGCTTCATCGCAACGGAGCGGGAAGTTCCAAAACTATTTTGAAAGTACTTTAGAGGGTATTCGGCTTTGTATATTCTTACGAAATAAATCGGACATTATCACGTCCCCAATAAAAATAACAGTTATTTAGGATTTATTCAATAAGCATTTTTCGTCATATTTTACTACGGCATTTTGTTCTCATGTGAGAATATGACGTTGTTTTGGTTTGGGGATTTTGAAGCTTCAAAATGCATGGGCAGAAAATTGGCGATTTATTGCGTTTGAAGCATTACTTTTTCACTTTTAGGGTTATTAGAAAATGATAAAGAAGAATGTCACATTTGACTACTTATCGCCAGCAAAAAAGTTACAGTTTGCCGCGAATGTTAGCCATGTACCCGATTTTCTTATTTGGCCAAGAAAGGGCAAAGATGTAAGAAGTTATAGCCCGAAGAAGCACAGAGAAGAAAATGGATGGGGAAAAAAGAAACCATTCTTTTCTAAATATCGATGAATACGTAATCTGATAGCCACGTGGTTATTTAAAACAGGTATAAACTGGTTTTAAAAAAAAATCTGGCCTCGAGAAAAAAAATTGTAGAACTCGATTGATTTTGAAATGATTAAAAGCTATAGCTTTTCTAAATGTTGGTGATTGCGAAATATGAGTCCTGTGAACATGGTGGTGTTTCTGTCGGATTGGTACCACGTGACTTGAATTGATCACGTGTTTTGAATTGCCCTATATAAGCCCATATAGATGGTGGATGTTGAGTGGGAATGGAATTTGGGTCTGCCTCCTCCTGTACTTGAGTAGAGGGTCTGCCACGAAACTTTTTCATTTATAAAAAAAAAATTATCTTTGTGAGAAACACGATTAATAAAAAAAAATTTTTTAACGCATTTCTATAAGTTTTATGTTTTTTTTCTGCTTCAGTTGTACCATCATGCATTCTCTACCCCTTTTATATACCTCGAATTAATTTACCAGCAATTTTTGCATTTTATTTCATCAGATAAGTTTTGATACTGAAACTTATCTAATGATTTAAAGAGGGGGGGGGGTTTCGAGTAAGAGGTGAAGGGGAAACTTCTTTAATAAATGAAATCTAATTAATCAAAATAATAATTGAACATTTTTATTTCGGATACCAGCAAACATTTTTTGCTTATTGAGGGAATTATATTCATCATATACTTGTGAATACCGCACAGAAAAACTGTCATATAATGAATATGTAAGCATAAATAAAACCCTACTTTTATAAATACTCATTAAACAAAGGATAAAAATGATGTTAAAAATATTTCTAAGACATAATTGTTACTAATTACATCGTTTTCAAACATTTTGTTTTAATAAACACAAAGAAATAACTATTATTATAAATGAAGAAATAACTATTTTATATGAAATTCGATTCTTCGAGGATATGCATTTTGCAAAGAATTAATAACCAAAATACAGCAATGGCCACGGAATTAAGCCTTCATGGAAGTCATTTGATTGAAAGCATGGTAAATGTAAAATGAAAATGTGTTGCTCTATTACGCTGTATTTCCTTCGAATTTATTATTTTATTTTTAATTTTTAATTATTTTATTTTTTTTATCAATTTATTATTGGAAGATTTTGTATTTTTGATATTTTTTTTACTATCGATATTGGATTTGATTTCCTTATTTTATTGAAGTGGAGTGCCCATGTTAATGAAAAAAATTTAATCTCCTTTAAAACTGTACTATTTGATGCAACATTATATAAGAAATCTGAATTGATTAAAACAAACAAACAAAAAAAAATTATTTTTTTTCCTTTTATCAATTTTGAACATCCACTTTCTTGATTTCATGATGTAGCTAATTTATAAATATGAAATAATAATTATTTTAAATTATTATTATGAAATATTACTATTTATTATATTAATAATAATTTTTTGTTCTATCTGGCCCAAAAGAGTATTTTTTTAATTTAAAATATTTTTTGAAATATATATTTAAGAAGAGTAAAAATAAATAAAAACTCTCTTATTCTTAATATCTAATGTAACCTCACACACGAAAATCAAAACATATAAATACATGCAGGTATACGTGTGAATGTATTTTTAAGTGTTTCTTAATTTTTTTATCCTGTCCCAAATATTTTGAATCAAATTCTCTGCAGAAAAAAAAAAATCTATTGCCATTTCTTTTTGCTTTCGCCGTGAAATATAAGCAAATCTCTCTTCAAAAATCCATGACTCAGATTTGCAAAATGTATATCGCTAACCTTACCTTGCGAAAATTAAATACATAGGTCGGAAAAAATCGACAAATAAACGCCAAAAAAAGGCTGATATGGCGGTTTAAATAAACTTTCTGAGGTATGTGTGTTTTTGCTGAAAAAGAAAAATTATATATTTTTCCCACACACAGCAAGCAAAATGTCGGAAATATTTTATTTTCGTCGGACCGTGGAAATCTATCGAAAACTGTCGTACCGTAATGCTTCTTCCGACATTATGCATTTTTACCTCCCCCCTTTCCATCTCTCTCTCTTTTTTTTTTTTTTCTTTTCGTTTTTTCCTTACT